>NW_010146223.1:0-7543 GCF_000699245.1 Pterocles gutturalis
AATCCCCTCATCCAGGTCATTGATAAAAAACATTGTCTTGTTTAACATTGTCATGTTAAACAAGACAGGCCCCAAAACTGACACCTGGGGAACACCACTGGTGACCGGCCACCACCTGGAATTAATACCATTCAGCACAACTCTCTGGGCTCTGCTGTCCAGCCAGTTTTTTATCCAGCAAAGAGTATTCCTCTCTATAGCCATGAGCCACTAGCTTTTCTATGAGAACGCTGGGACACGGTGTCAAAGGCCTTGCTGCATTAATAGCAAGAAGATGTCTAAAGAGAACATTGGACTGATACTTGTTGAAGATGGTCATCTGACTAATAGGGATGAAGAAAAAACGGAGGCATTCAATGTTGGCTTTGCCTCAGTCTTTAATAATACTGATAGATCTTGGGCTGCCTGGTCACATTCCATTTGTGGACACTGAAATTGTAACGGACCAGCTGTATCAGCTGAATGTTCACAAGGCCATGGGGCCTGATGGGATTCATCCCAATGTACTGAAGGAGCTAGCAAATGTTACGTCAGGACCCATCTCAACCATCTACCAAAGGTGTCTGGAGTCTGGGGAGGTCCCTGCTGACTGGAAGCTAGCCAATGTTATTCCAGTTTACAAAAAGGGTGTGAAGGAAGACCCGTGGAACAATGGACCTGTTAGTCTAACCTCAGTTCCTGGAAAAAATACAGAGAAGATTATACTGTTTACCATTGAAAGGCGTTTAAAGTATGATGCAGTCATGAGGTACAGTCAGCATGGGTTAACAAAGGGAAGGTCCTTTTTAATTAGTTTGATGTCCTTCTATAATATAAGGTCACCTGCCTAGTGGATGATGGGGAAGGAAGGTGGTGGTTGTAGTTTTTCTGGATTTAATGAGGCTTTTGATACTGTCCCTCACAGCATCCTTCTGGACAGGTTGTCCAACTGTGAGATGGGCAAGTACACGGTGCGCTGGGTGAAGAAGTGGCTGAAGGGCAGGGCTCAAAGTATTATAGTGACTGGGGCTGCATCTTTTTGTCAGACAGTCACCAGCAATGTTCCTCATGGTTCAATTCTAGGGACAGTACTATTCAATATATTTATCAATGATCTGGATGCAGGAGTGGAATACACCATTAGAAAGTTTGCTGATGATATCTAACTGGGAGGTATTGTTCACTCTCTTGAGGGACAAGATGCCTTGCAGAGGGATCTAGGTAGATCGGAGCACTGGGTAATGATTAATGGTACTAAATTTAAACAAGTCAAAATGCTGGATTGTGCTCTTAGGATGGAGTAATGCCAGGCACATGTACAAATTGGGAGAGGAGTGGCTCAAGAGCAGCCCTGCTGGTTGACAGCAGGCTCAATACAAGCCAGCAGCGTGCCCCGGCAGGCAAGAGGGCAAACCGCATCCTGGGGTACATCAAACACAGCATAACCAGCCAGTCAAAAGAGGTGATTATCCGGCTGTATTCAGTATTATTGCGGCCTCACCTTGAGTACTGTGTGCAGTTCTGGGTCCCACAATTGGAGAAGGATGTGAACCTACTTGAATGCATCCAGAGGAGTGTAACAAATCTGATGAAAGGGCTGGAAGGCATGTCCTATGAGGAGCAGCTAAGGACTCCAGATTTGTCTAGTTTAGACAGAAGGAGGCTGAGAGGTGACCTCATTGCTCTCTACAGCTTCCTGAGGAGGGGAAGTGGAGAAGGAGGGCCTGAACTCTTCTTCCTGGTATCCAGTGATAGAACATGTGGGAATTGTTCAAAGCTACACCAGGGGATGTTTAGCCTGAACTTCAGGAAGCCTTTTTTTACTGAGAGGGTGGTCAAACCCTGGAACAGGCTTCCTAGAGGGGTGGTCAATGCCCCAAGCCTGTCTGTGTTTAAGAGGCATTTGGACAATGCCCTTATAATATGCTTTAACTTTTGGTCAGCCCTGAATTTGTCAGGCAGTTGGACTAGATGACTGTTGTAGGTCTCTTCCAACTGAAATATTTTTCCCTTCCCTTCCCTTCCCTTCCCTTCCCTTCCCTTCCCTTCCCTTCCCTTCCCTTCCCTTCCCTTCCCTTCCCTTCCCTTCCCTTCCCTTCCCTTCCCTTCCCTTCCCTTCCCTTCCCTTCCCTTCCCTTCCCTTCCCTTCCCTTCCCTTCCCTTCCCTTCCCTTCCCTTCCCTTCCCTTCTTTCCTTTCCTTTCCTTTCCTTTCCTTTCCTTTCCTTTCCTTTCCTTTCCTTTCCTTTCCTTTCCTTTCCTTTTTCCTTTCCTTTTTCCTTTCCTTTCCTTTCCTTTCCTTTCCTTTCCTTTCCTTTCCTTTCCTTTCCTTTCCTTTCCTTTCCTTCTTCTCTTCTCTTCTCTTCTCTTCTCTTCTCTTCTCTTCTCTTCTCTTCTCTTCTCTTCTCTTTTTTCTATTCTAATATTAATTCATCCATTTGGAGAAACAGACCAGTTAGCTATCGGAAATACCAGGCAATACTTGCACCCTTTCTGGAAAAAACTAAATGAGAATGTTTATGCAAATTGTATTCTCTATCAAAAATGTCAGTAGTTCACAGAAATTAAACAAACGTTAATTGAAGTTATAATTGTAGCTGTTTTAAGCAGTCTTTCACATCACAGAAACACTTATTTTCTTTATCTCTGTCATGTCTCTCTATATTTTCTGTTTCTGTCTCACTAACAGTCTATGCCATACAATAATTAAAGGTACAGAATTGTTTTTTTCTTTGAAACCAACAAAACATGTCAGAGATTTTTGTGTATCATACATTCCCCCTTAAAAACCAAAACTAGTTGCTCACAGCAACTTAGCAAGAATAAGACTGTGACAAATAATCCAAATAATTTCCTTTATTGTTTTTTAACTACAGGGGGTTTTGCTGGTCTTATTTCTGCTACTAACTGACAAGCGAATCAGAAGTTAATATACCAACATGCAATGTATAAATGACTATAACATACACGAAAGGGAAAATAATGTATATGCAAATGAAGAACTAAGTCACTTTAGGTGTGTCTTAAAGGCTCTACCAGATTCAGGGATGGTTGCAACCACCACAAGAAGCAAACAAATAAAAGGACTGTGATTGAGAGCTGACAAAACAATCACATTTCAGAATCTGGTAGCCAGGGAAGTACAGTCAGTACAGATGCTAAGCTTCAGTCCTCCATCATATCAAAGCATACCACAGGCTCAGTAATCAACACTGAAATGCATTTCTCTGTTCGTTAGTTCAGTGCAGACAAGATGACAATCATGGTTTTTTTAGCTATACTGGTAAGTACTATGAGACAGATATATTTTTAGTATGGTTCCTGGAATGATTTTAGTTCTGGTCAATTTACTGTCCTCAATAATTCCCAGGTACAGTTGAGCAGTTAGCACAGACCAGAAGCAAGCAGCCTGAATACAGCTATTCTGTCCCAAAGGATAACACATATAACAGTGTACCATTATGGTTAAGCCTTACCATTTGGCATCTGAGTCAGAGGAATGTCCCTAGCACTGTTTAGCTTATTAGTATCAAAACAAATAAGATTTTCGCATAGAGAGTGCCTGAAGAGACTGTCAATAAAATCTACCCACAAAGACATGCAAAGAATATTGAAAGAAATAAAATACATTATGATATGCTACATAACCTTTTGAAGAGGTGAAATAGAGCCCATTTTTTTAATTTGTACTTTCTGTTTCTTCTATGTTATTAAATTTCAGCAATGTGAAGTTAAAACATTATTCAGATGACAGCTTGGTAGTTATGATGTCACCATTTTTAACCTTGTTATGAAAGTCATATTCATTTAAGGGAATCAGTCTTTACTGCCTCTTTATATTTTGCAATGCTGTGTTGACCCCTCTTTGAACTAGCAAATAAAACTAGAACTGCTTTTAGTTAACTCTTTCTGGCTGTCGTTACAGCTTTACAGTTACGATATCCCTCCAGAGTTAGTAGTCTACCTATAATCGGAGACAGTATTGCCAAGGACGAAAAAGCAGCTCTCCTTTTTTTTTTTTTTTTTTTTTTTTTTTTGGAACTTGCATTTGCATTTCTTTTCCCATAAAGTGTTTTTTTACACAGTTTTTTATTCCTGTGTGCAGCAAGCATGACAGGTAAATCAGCTCCTGGGAGTAGAAGGGAAACAGGGAAACAGTCCATTTTAAGGAGTGCTATGGACAGAAACACAGAAGAAGAAGAGTGGAAAAGAGGCTGAAACAATCACCAAGAGTAAGAGTAGTTGTTTATATTTACAAAACCAGGGACAAGGGATGTATGTTCAAATAGGACTCAGTAAGGATTTGGCTTTATGCTGTTGCAACGTTTTTTACTCTTGTGCCTACATGCTATGGCGATTAGTGCCCAAGAAAGACCTGGAAATGCACCAATGTTTTGACAGTATTTCCTACAGATCGTGACACTTACTCAACATTTTAAACCAAAAATCAGACTTATTTCTACTGGGCAAAATAATCTTGTCAGATACTGTATTTTATTTTTTTTCTTACTTCCTGTGCCATTCTTCCTTCCTTCTCATATTTTATTTTATGGTATATTACACAGTCATAATGTTCCAAATCAGAGTTCAAACAATATATATGCTAAATATCTTAATTATTAGAATATAAGGCCACTTTGGATTGTGTAAGTGAAGAGTTGAGTATGATGATAAATACTGTAAAATTTTAAAACACTATTCCATTTTATCCCTCCCATTTTCTGGCAGCTGTGTTTTGCTTCTCTTCAGAACTTTTATGAAAGTGATTAAATACATCTGTACAATAATTTGAATTAATCGAATTTGTTCAGAAGACTAAGTCAGTCTTTTCTTCCAGGGTACAAAAGATAAGTTAAATTTTATTTATGTTTCCTGGATTACAGGTAAAATAATTAATTTGAATAAACTTTTATTCTTTTTGAAGCCATCTGATAATGTTCAAAATACCAAAGAAATACTGAAGTAAGGCTGTGAAAAAATATTTGAAACTCAAAACCATATTATTTCTGACCTCACAGAGACTTTATGTTTCATATATTTCATATTAACATTCTCTTAGCAACTCTTTAAAGTTGAGAAGAACTTGAACTGTCTTGACAGCATCCTAAAACACTTATAGAAGCTTATGGTGATTCTCACTGAGTTCAAAACTGGGAATAGTTAATAAATTAAAACACTGAAATTATAGGACCTCACTGATCATTCAGGTCCAAATGATGAACTCATTACGGTTTAGTGGACTAAAGATTTATATATATTCTCTTAGCCACAAGGTAGTTAATTGGTTTTTGTTTTTTGGTTTTTGTTTTTTTTCCCTGCACCTTCAACTCTCTTTTCTTCAGAAGCCTGATACAAAGGTTATAATATTGCAAACCTGCTATATTGTGTTATGAGATGACACTTTAGGGCTATTTGTACATCTGAAAAAAACCCCAAACTCCTGAACAGGGTGATAGTATGCTGCTGGCTGCCCTTACCACCCCTACACAAGTCAAAAAATATGAAAAGAGAAGTGAAATATAGATTTGCTGAAGATAGCATAACTATAGAAACCATGGAGAAACAGGCCTTTGTTGCTTACATTAAGAAATTCACACTGCAATATGACAGGGACTTTTTCAGAAAAGGTCCGTATTTTTACTTAACAGAGCTTTAGAAGTTCAGTACAATTCCCTTTCTTTCCCACTTGCGGCCCATCTGTTACATGTTCAAGTCAGAATAGCTAAATGGTGAGGAGAGGATGTAGTTGCAAAGCCAAGGCATGACTTTGAAAAGGAATGTATGATCAGTAATGACAAAAACATCAGAGTTCAAGTATGGAGCAAAGGCCTTGAGATTTGACATGGAGAGGTCATTGTAGGCCTTGATGTTAGCATATCCTTGGTGCAGAATGAAAGTCAAATGGGAGAGGATCTATGTTGGACTGAGAGGAAAGGAACTTGAGGCAATTGCTATAATCTAGGAGTTCACTGTTGAAGGGAAGAAGTGATACAGAAAAGAAAGGGAGAATGAAGGGTTGATTTTCAGAAGCTGCTGGATATTACTGTGAGCTTATATTGTTAGGAAAAGAAACAGGAGAAAGGACAGCAGGGCTCAAGAAGTCATGGTGTTGAAGTGGAAAGAGACGGATTCACAGGCAGGAGCAGGGGCCAAAAGATGGAAGGAGAATGTAAGTGGAGAGGTCACTTTGGATCTTGTAGATCTTTACTAGAAACTACAGAGATAATACAGATAAAAGAGAGAACAAATTCTTTTATATGACATAACAATAACTGTCCCACCTCCTCGTTTGGGCTTCATGCTAGGAAAGATTAAACATCAAAAATAATGACACTTAGATTCATATCCAGTAAACAGCCGAATTCTGTATGAATGTGATAGTTCAACAAAAATGAGCTATATCTTGTGTAAAAAAACATTATTTTAAGGACTTCCTTCATTTTATACTAGCTTATAATTAAACAAAGCAAATCTGTTCTTTATGTAGTATTTCAGTGCATCCGTTTGTGTTGTCAGAGGGAAGTCAAGAAAAGAGAAAAACAAAGAAGAAAAAGGCCATAAAATCACTATCTCAACAGAAGAAAATATTTAATGATGCTACAAATATTTTGATCCAGCTTTCAGTTGTCAAAAGTAGATGACTTTTCAAGCAGTCCTGCATTTATATATAAGCTCATTTCTCCCAGGTAAATTCTAGTGAATAACACATTCCACTGACTCCTTTCAAAAGGTAATATCAATGGGGAAACCTAATGGTTATAGCCAACCCATATACTAAATTAAGTATAGTGCATTGATTCTGAAGACTGTCAGCTGTGTGAATAGTCACAAAGAATTCTACATATTCAAGTACTAATTCTTTTTCATTCAGAATAGTACAGCTCTTCTCAGTCTACCTAGTGTGATGAAACCCTTAGAGTCTGTGAAGTACATGAGAGCTGACAGAATTTAAAATAGTGTATACTCCACTGTGACACAAATCTATATTATGGGAATATTGTAAGAAATTAAATTTCTTTTTAGCACAGTGTGTACATTTATAATGATAATGAATTTTATGATAGCCAACAGAAGGTATTTTTGAAGTCTTTACTGCTTTCTATTCCCCTCTAGAGTCCAGTGTGTGGTGAACTCTAACATTTTTTGTAAATCTTTTGAAATAAATAAATTTCCCAGTAGATACTAAATTGTTTCATATAAATCAGAAACTTTTACATTAAACTGAAAGCAGGGAGAAATTACATTCAAATCATACAGAATCATGTTAGCTCATACTTTATTAGATGGCAGCATAGATAGCTGCATCCACAGTGATCAAATGTAGCATTAGAATACATGTGTTATCTGTTTGATTTCTCTAGCTTATGGAGATTTTGCTGCAACAGTTCTGATATATACTACTCTCAAATTACATAAGAAATAAATATCTACTGTTAGTGTTCTCTTGCTTAAGCAACAATACCACTCCTCATATTAGATTCCCATTTATTATGCCTATGGCACAGAATGATTAAATGCTGCATTTTACAAAACTGAAGATAGAATCATAGAATCATAGAATGGCCT
>NW_010146224.1:0-4033 GCF_000699245.1 Pterocles gutturalis
AAAAGATTTCCTAATTTGTAACAGATCTGCGAAAATGACTTAAAATATTCCCTGTTTACTAAATATGAATAATTATTTTATTAATCTTATTTTTTTTTTTTTAATATTTGCTAACTAATGCACCTGATATTCACAATGTTTTACTGCCTTGTCAGTTCTGACTGAATGCTAGTAACCTGATACGGTATTTGGATTCCCTAAGTATTTATACATAAATCTCAGACTCACACGCCAAGTGTGAATACTCTAGTTTAGTATTCTGAAATTCACTGTCGCTGCAAATCCTTATGAATTACTTCAGCTACACTTCAGCATACACTTATGTGAAAGTAAATGGGTCACAACCTGAAAACTGGCTAGGGGGTAAAAGGGTTAATTTTAGCTTTTACAAATTTTGTACTTTTCTTTCAATAGTTAAACTCTATTTGCACAAAGGAACCTAAAAAAACCCCCAAACCATCATGAACACGGCTAAATTTAAAATTGGACTGTAAAAATTATTAGGCAGGTAGAATAAAAAGCTTTGAATCCTACTTCAGTAATTTAACAAGTTCTATTGGATTTTGGATTTGTAACATCCAAAAACATCTTGCAAGCTGGATATGTAGGACTTAAGTTAAATGTAATTTAGAACTTCAGATTAAGCAGCAGAACAATGAAAAAAAAAGACTATAACCTCTGAAAATTTTCCGAGATGTAGGATTGAAGAGAGAGAAAACAATACTGAGTAAAAAAGCCAAACCCAAATCTCTCACTGGTATCCTAATATATGTTATCTAATTAAGCGCTAGGAAAAATAACGAAACTTAAGCCTTCCAATTTATTGAATACCTTTCTTCTGTGCATAAATGGGATCTTCTTAAGAATTCCAAAGGGGGAGGAAAGAAAAAAGTCAGTGATGTTTGTAGAATGAAAATAAAATATAAACATATGACAATGGAAACACAATGGTTAAGTAAAGTCTGAAAAACAGAAAAGAAACAAATTAGGCAGGGAACATCAAAAAGGAGAGAAACAGATTGAGAAAGATTGGGGAAAAAAAAAAGAAAAACCACCTTTTCAGCTTAAAGCTGTGTTAGTAGGTTTTGCAGGAAACCATCATGCAAGCAGCAGCTCAGCAACAAAGCTCAGCCTCAGTGTTCCCCCTTTCTCCTACATTCTCGCAGCTGCTTTCATAAGACTCCATCACGTCTCAAAAGCAGCCCCCCCCCAGTTTATTTGAGGTGTGCCTGCCAGATGATACCTCTCTTCTTAGAGGAACTAAGCTAATTCTTCCAGTTTATGTCTGATCTCTGAAAGAACAGCTTACCACCACAGCCCTGCCCCCTGCTGCTCCCAAAATCTGTGCTACCCACCACGCGTTTGTTCCAATGGTCCAGTAAATGCCAGTTAGCAAATCCCAATACTGCCACGGCACAAGGCACTGCATTTTAAAAACTAATTATTTTTGAGAGTAAGACAAGTGCAGCCCTCGGTGCCGGGCACAACGGCACCCTGACCCATCTTTTGGGGACACTGGTTATCCAGCACCTGCCAGGGGCAGAGCACACCCGTGTGTTGTCGTACAGCTCACGGGAAAAATGCTTTGGGCACGGAAACAACCATGGATGGCCAAATAAATGGATGAATAAAGAAAAGACCACATTAAAATGCCCCTCTGCCACCAGCTCCCAGGGAGTAGGTAGATCCTGCAGCCCAGCCTTGCTGCTTTAGAGGAAGAAGAAACATAAAGCAGTGGGAAAACCCCTCCATTTCTCTCCTGGTTAAAAATTAATTTATTGAATATCTAAGCCTCTCTCATCTGCCCAGGTAGTATCATGGCCACCCTTACCAAGGCATTGGTGAGTCAACTGAAATCTAATGATGGCTTTTGCTCAATGTGTCAGCTGGAGCAGAGCTCGCCCCAGCTGCAGTTTATTGCACCGATGAGCTGTGGCAAATCTCCCGTGCCCCTGTTCACAGCAGAACCAGGCTTGGATCTGCAGGAGACGACTGACTGGGTAATTCTCTTTCAGCTGAGACTACAGCACCGTGCCGGGAAGCTGTATTCCAATCAAGGAATAAATGCTGCAGCTCGCACTGTGACATTTCCATGAGAAGGCTGCGAGCTACAACGTTGAAGGCAACCCAAAAATTAATGCAGGTAATTTAGGAGTGTCTTTATGCCAAATCATGATAGCGATGCACACAAAGCAAGCAGTGTATTTGTGTCAAGTTGTCTATTCCATTGCACCCTTTTAATTAGCAGCTTAGCTTTTTCAATAAAATGCACGAGGCCAGAAACATTGCTAATTAAACAAAACGGGACTCTGACGATATGCTGGCTGGGTAGAAGTATTTGCAGCTCCTGTTGCTAAGCGATATATTTGATGTACAAACCACGCAGCACACGAGCTGACGTTCACCCAAGACATTTTTGGCTGGATCACACTATATTGCAACCACCAGAGCAAACAGGAAAGAGAAAGTACAGCAAGAGGAAACTATGAGAGATAAGAAACCTTCACCTATCGTATCCTCTCATTTTTAAAACAAGTGAAACCAAAAGGCCAGTAGGGACGTACAGGATAAAGGGCACTATGATTTCTATTTAGTCTTTCTCACCCTAAGCATACACAGAAACTGCTTACAACAAATTGATCAGATCCCCATGGTGTGCCTCCATAAGCAAAAGAAAAAAGGAGGAAAAAAGGGAATACATGCTGTTGAGCATCCTGCTCATGGCTAGATGCAACATGCATGACTCTGAACCAAAAATAACAATAATAACAATAATTATATATAAAAAAAGGGCTGACAAGAACACCATGCAGTGAGGTCAGGCAATACTGATGGGGCTTTGTTTTGAAGGGAGAAGTGCAAGGGGAAGACAGAGGGCAAGAAAGTGTAAGAGAAGGTAACGAATGAATGATCAGTGCAAACCATAGTGATGGATCATTCTCATTACATGTGGGAACCCAGGTCAGGGCATTTTCAAACTGCAAGGAGAGAAAGGAAATCAGCAGCGAGCCCTGAAAACTACTGATGATATCAAAATAAGTGATAATTTTAAAGAATCATGCCATCAAACAAAATGTATCTCCTGTTGCAGAAATCAGGCATTTCCTTCTATGGGAAATACTGCTAAAGAAAAATCTCGGTGGGCAAATGGGACTGTATTGCTGCAGTCCTCCAAGGACGCTGGGCAGAAATTACTGAAGGAGAATAGTGGAAATGTTGAACCACTACAAGTCTGGCAATATACAGCCCTTAGAGAAACAATTTTAAGCTGATTATCATTCCAGTTTGTTTCATCAAGAACACAAATGAAATACATCTCGTAGTTTCTCCCCCAAAAAGCAAGGCTCTAAGGAAATAAGAAAAGAGAGGGAACTCAACTATCTCTGAGAGAAAGAGGGTTTTCCTTTGTTGTACAGATAATAAATCAGAACCCACCAGGAAATCATTGACTATATCAGCCTCTGTTTAAATCAATCCTCAAGTTTACTTTCACGCCCAAATCCTTCAGTCTCTTCCATGTGTACGATCCCCAGGAGGCCACCGCTCCCAGCAGGCTGGCAGCACCCGCGTGCACCCACAGCAAGCGGCAGCACCCGCGCACAGGTCCGCTTACAGCTCTACGGGGATGATCTGGCAAAGCAGACACGAACACACGCCAGCTCTGGTTTTAGCTACACATGCTAAAGATGACAAAATTTCTAATATCTTCCTTAGCATCATGTTTTACTCAGAGAAATCATTCATACAGAAAAAAACCTGAAAGCAGATTTCGATAACAGTATTAGCATTCCAGCACCAGGAACGGTTTAATTATTCCTCAGCTGGAAACTTGACCGCTGTTAGATATGGTTACACAGCACACACACATGCAAGCCCTGAGGACCGCAGCCCGTCCCCCTGCTTAGACGCTTGCAAGGCTGCAAACTCTGCGTCAGGAGGAATGCTGTGGTCAAACCCCCAGGGAGATGGGGATTCACCCTCCTCCCAGAAAAAACCCCGGAGATGCTGGCTGAGGTGGTTGCCGAGCCGCTCT
>NW_010146225.1:0-102479 GCF_000699245.1 Pterocles gutturalis
CTCCTGGCACCCTTCCTCAACTTCCTACCGATTTTGAGCTTGGAAGAAGCGCTCTTTGAACGCTAACCAACTATCTTGGGCCCCTTTACCTTCAAGTACCCTGTCCCACGGGATTTCCCCTAGCAGTTGCTTGAAAAGGCCGAAGTTGGCCCTACTGAAGTCCAGCGTTGCTCTTCTGCTCGGTATTCTATTACGGCCACATGAGATCCTGAACTCTACCATGATCCTCATGGTCACTGCAACCAAGGCTGCCCTCAACCTTCACCTCTTCAACCAGACCCTCCTTATTCGTGAGAATATTATGTGAAAGAATGCATAGCTAGTGTAGCTAATAAAAGCTCATCAGAAAAAAGAAGAGTTGGTCAGCATGGTAGAAATAAAATTCACCAGAACTTCAGGTGCTGTACTTCTACATTTAGGTTTGGAAACATGGGCATGAGCCTAAGTTCAGTACTAGGGAAACTGTTCCAGAACAGAATGCTTTTGTATTCATTACAGATTCAAAAGTAGGACTATGACAAGTTTAGGTACGTTTTTATCATATTGTCCTTGGCAAATCAGTTATAATTGTCAATCTGGTTTTTATCTTGTAGTTGCTGTGGGGGATGCTTGCGTGGCACAGCCCTGGCAAATGACCTAGTATCTGCTATAGCTACTTCAGGCAGTCTGAACTGGTTTGGTGGTCATTTCAGTGGTGGAAGTAAGTAGTTTTCATACCCTCTCACAATTTGATTTTATTGTCATCCCTAGACATCTTTTGGCCTAACTTAGAATAAAAGCATTCATTTTGTAAATCCCTTTCAGAAGCCTGTAATGTTCTGTTGGCATTGTTATATCTTCTGTAGTTTTTGTGTAGATTTCCTATGCACCCTTTAGAATTGGGAGGAATCTCTTTGTACTGCACCTTCATACCTTACCTAGCATTATAAGATCTTGGCCTTTGACTTGGGCTCTGGCTACCAGATCTTGCCATGTGGTTGTGTATACACAAAAATGACCCAAGACTTATTATGGAATCAAGAACGTGAAATTAAGGGAACCTAAAATAAGGACCCCAGAAAAAATATAGAGTAGAAACTGAACAGTGAAGTTAAAGTGTTTTTTGTTGATATTGATGCCAAGTGCAGGGGGGACAGTGTGGTGAACCTCTGTGCGAAAAGCAAAATGCTGAATAGTGAGAATTGTACAGGAAATGGGACAGAAGGAATTTCACCATAACCAGAGAAAACACTATAATGCCATGCTTGAGAGGGGGAGCTTTCAGATACAATACTGACTGAAGCACTTGGAATTGTGAACAAACATTTCTAGGGTTTGAGCCCTGCTCTGTTTGGTGGTGCAGGACTTTATAAATTCTGTTTACTCAAAGAAATTAGATCAAGTAAATACCTGAATATCACTAATTTTGTATAAGTTAATCTCCCTAAATTGGTCAAAAGGGATAAAATGTGATGCTGTTTTATATCTGGTAATTTATGTTAGAGCAAACCAGTACCAGTTTTCATTGAAAAAGATGTGATATAAGTATTACTTATTTTCCATTAAACTGTAGTCTTTGAAAAATTGCAGATAATGGAAATATTTGCATACTGTTTCTTTCATGAACAGAGGAACAGAAGGGCTTAATTACTTAAGGCAGTTTTGCTTGGCTGCACACTCTTTTTCTTTCCTCTTTTCTAACACAGTTTACAGCAGCGCCTCGTGCTTGTATGGTGTATTAATTTCAGTGTTTCAGTGTATTAAAACAACTCTGACATTTTAATATTCTTTCAGTATTGGCTGACATGACAAGAGCAAAATCTACAATCCGTACAAGTCTAGAAGTAGTGCTGTTCTAAAGTCTTTCTAGCATACTTTAAAGGTGATGCCCTTCAGAGAACTAAAGACTTAATTGTGTCTTGGTTACAACAGTGTTCAAAGTTTATACAAAAGACCCTGTCATTGCAGTAGCTGTCAAGGTGCCAACATCTTGAAGATAAAAGCATTCCTTTTTTTTTGATTGCCTAATAAGCAGGAGGACTGTATCCAATGTACGCTGGCCATTGCATGTCACTGCTGCCTGCTAGATGTAAAATATGTTGTTTAGTCATCATGATGTTCTGTAAGTAGGAATGTCAGCACAATTAAAGTGTGCAGGGTTTATCTGAACACTCTAGAATAAACTAGGGATAGTAGAAAAAGATAAAGGGGAGTACCACAGTGAAGATAATATTATTGATAGATTTCTAACCTCCAACCTTCTAACTTCCCAACTTGCTGGGATACTTGAATACTTAAATTTTTATCTGTAGTCCGTTCTAGGGAGAATACTGCATTCTAAGTAGCTTTTGTTCTTTTGAAACGAGAACTAGATTGTTGAATATAGTTATCACTGGTTACTATAATAACTAAAAGTAGTAAACTATGAGGAGAGTTTTATTGAAAATGCCAAGTAAGGGGTAGTACTCAAATAAAAAAAAGAGACTTGAAACTTTTTTAATTTGTTGGTCTGATTTGGAAGCGGCCCTATGAGAATGTAGTACAGTCATTTTCTAGTGTGTTCTGTTAATTAAAATTCAGGAGGCATTTTCCTGTTCCCTGGCTTAACTGAAGTTTTTGCTGTGCCTTTGTTCCGTATCTGAATAGATGTTGTTGAAAGCCAAAGTGTAAAGGAGAACTTTTCAAAGACGGCATGACTCACTGAACGGTGAGAATATCACAAAGTGTACAGGCAGCTGTGTTCACAAGGCTGTTTTAAACTGACAGTTAACTTTTCAGTTGAAGGTAAGCATGAAGGTTTATAACTGTTGAAAAATTCAGTAATTTAATTCTAATATAAGATATTCCTCAAGCTATTTGAACGGAGTGGCAAGCAGTGAGATGAACAAAAAAGGACAAAGCGAAGAAGAAAGATGGTTGATACTGGGTAAATTAGAAAAAGTTTGCTGTAGCTGAGTTATTGTGAGTGTACGAGTTCCTCGGACTTACAGTGAAGTCTGTCATTTTAGATACCTGATAAGAAGTGTTAAAATCCAATAGAAGTTAATATCTAAACATGTTTAAGTATATTTTCTGTCCTAGAGTTTAAAAAAAACCAAAAAACCAAAAAAACATAACCAAACAAAAAAAAAGCTTTGGTTATGGAGTTACCCTCAAACTAAACGCCTCCAAATATGGTTCTTAGACTTTGAAATAAGTCTGAGGTGTCATATATACACAAACTGTCATTTTGTTGGTGTTTATACTGTATTATTGTGAACCGTGGCTATAGGATGTAATTTATGTATTGTATGCAAGTAAGTTGTTAGAATGCTTACTTATTTTGAAATGTAAATACAGCTCATTAATAAATATTGCTTTTATTTATTTTATCTTGAAGAGGCAAAAACCCAGTTGAGCACTGATCTGAGTGTGTGAAGGAACTAAATTATATTTTTGGTCTTTCTTCATCATTTGCGTTTCCATCATTATTATTATTATTTAATTGCCTTTGTAAAGTGTTATGACCAGGGAAGAAGGTTACAGAGAAGAATTTAGCTATGACAGGATGCCAACTTTGGAGCGGGGAAAACAAGAGAATGGAAATTATATACCAGATATCAAATCCAGTGACCTTCAGCTATCAAAGAGGCTGCATCCTTGCTTTAGTTACAGAACATGGATCTTTTCTTTGTTGATGGGAGTAAGTACTTTAAATAACAGAAAATTTAAAAATGTAGGTGCGGTCCCAGTGCCCAGTAGTCTGTTCTGTTTCACATCATGTGGGGACTCACAGTTTCATCACCAATAGTATTGAATATCAATATTTGTATAGAAAGGAACATATTTAGCAAATATAGAATGTAACACTTAAGTGACTAGTGATATTTGCATAATTCTGCACTAATCAAATATGCTATATGAAGGCTGATTTTTATCTTTAATATTAATTATACGGCGTAAACAGAGAATAAGTGTGGTAGTGGTACGTATCAACCCATATGTATGTATAAGCAGTGCCTTTTGGTAAGGGATGTAAAGTATCCTGATGATACGCATTCTTCTAAAGTATTTTTAACTGTTAAAAGTACTTTACTTGCCATGATAGCATTTGGACATTAAAAATATGTATGGTACTTAAGTACCACGTTCATCTTTTTGGGTTCAATAGTCGTGTAGTCATTTGGTAGAATCTTCAGGTACTGAGGAATATACTTCTGTTTCTTACGTGAACATCACAGTGACTTGAATTTTTGTGTCACTGCTTGAATCACAGGACAGTGATCTTGCACATACATCATATGCTTCTTCATGTTCTGAGCCACTTTGATTAGAGTTCATTATAGCAATTAGAATTTGCTCTTTTTGTGTCAACTCGTGTGTTTTGAAGAGTAATTTTAATTAAGAGCTAAAAATGTTTCACTGTTAATATGGTAATTAATTATTTTGGCACAGTGAATAAAAGCATTGCCTTGTTTTCACAGAAACAGATGAACATTTTTTCCTTTCTGACAATCTGTAAAACTTGGATTTCCTTTCAGATGTACTGTTACATAAAGAGTGAAAGAAGAGCTGGCTTTCTGCACACTAAATTTTCTCAAGCTTAATTGTCAGAAGGGACAACTGTCTTTAATTAGATTTTTCATTTTTAGTGAGTTGTTGTGAATGATTGGAGATAAATAATGTTTAATGATCATTTGCTGAAGTCATATTACCAAGAAGCATGAATTTTATGGATAAACATAAATGCAATTTTATTGATAACCTAATCCAATAAATTCTGATTAGATTTTTCTGCCAAGTATTGTAGTGGTTAATCTCTCTCTAACTCTTCTGAAAGACTGTCTGGAAGGGAAAGTCTGTATGCTGAGGAGCAGCAGTCATAGTGAGCAGACCCGTCTACTTCAGGGAGCAGTTGCAAACCGTAAAGTGACATCAAAGTGGCTGCTAGTATGTGTTGTTCATGTGCAGGAATGGTTCAATATGCTTCAGGCACAATTTCAATTTGTGTTCTATGAATACTGTTCTTCCGGTCTGCCAGAATTCTCTGTGTGTGCTTACACACACATATACGCTTATCCTTATTTTCTGTCATTTTTTGACAAGGACTTCTTAAAGACCCCCACCATTTCGTAACATGAAAAAAATGCCCAAATAAAACCAAAGAGCCATTTGCTCTCTCATCTTCCTCAGACCCTTCAAAGAAATGCCTACTCTGAGAAATGACAAGGAAAAAGAAAAAATGTTAGTAGAATACATTAATCATTTATTGCTGACAGTGTAACTCTGATATTTATGAAATAAACAGAACAGTTAGCAAGGGAACAGGAGGAGCTGAACATTTATGGGTGTGCCACTGGACCAAAGCAGGAAGAGAGTTTGGAGTGAGACAGGAATATAGATGGAAGAATCTTTGTCAATGTATCCTAATATTATTTTTGTTACTGTGTTCTAGTTGGTAGTTGCCTAGCTGCCCATATGCGTAACGATTGCTGGTGGAGTCAAGCAGAGAATGCAAAGTAGAGGCTTAGTTGAGGCTGCTGAAAGATTTTTACCACTGAACACTGAAATTACCTTTTGAACATTTTATTAGGTATTTGCTAAGTCAGGGCACAATGATTGATTCAAACATTATTGTATTGTTCAGTCTTGGTAACCAGCAAGACATCTTCTTCAGAACTCAGCGTGTTTTGATATTTTACTTCAAAATTATTTGCACAAAGACTCCATTAAATGTTCATCAGTAGCTTAATTTGAAAGGAATTACTCATTTCTATCTAACTAGTTGCTTTTTTAAAAATAGTTTTATTCATATTAATTTATTTTATTTGTTGCTTTCCAGACTTGCCTCCTTATTACTTCTGGCTTTTCACTCTATCTGGGAAATATTTTTCCATCTGAAATGGATTATTTACGTTGTGCAGCAGGTTCAGTAAGCATTCTTAATTATTTGCTTTGGCTGTTTGACAGCAAAATCAGTAGTAAATAATTATTGTGGTTTTACTGTCTTTTTATTCTGTCTGTCTTTTTATTACTAACTTTCTTCATGGAAGAATTAATTATATTTAGCAGTTCATTAAATGGGTTTTCATCCCATGGTGAAGGGAATAACAATTGTCATAAAGAGAACTGGTTTGTGCTACCATTTTTGTTAACCAGCTCACCACTGGCATGCAGTAGTCGTCCACATGAACAGTTTTTCTGTGCTTGAATGTAAGAAAATTTTAATCGTTACATATTTGGGGAATTTCCTAGCTAAATGCTACCAGAATGTATTTCAGATTGTATTTCAAAATATTACTTTTTCAGTGTATTTTGCCATAATATCCAGGTACTGAAGCAGACTAAAAAGTTCTCTTGAATATTATTATTTTATTAGTAAAATACACATTAAAGATGTCTGTTTTCCAAAGTCCAGTATGTTTTACTATCTTTTTAGGGACTCATATTTGTTTTACTGTATTATATATGCTTAATTTACACTTTAGATCTGTGTGCATACAATGAGCTTGATGTACTTGCTTTGCTCATGACAGAGTTTTGTTCTGTCATTTTTGCAACTTGACTTGCAGATTTGTTTTATGTTAGGTGCAAGGCTAATGCTTTACTTTAAACAGACAAGTGCCAGGAGTTGCTCTGTGAATGAGTTGTCTTGTTTCAGCTAGAGGCGTTAGAATGAGGTTGAAGCAGTTTTTTAAGTTAATATCTTCACTGATGTGTTACTCTCTGCAACAGTGGTGTTAGTTACTGAGATGTCTCTTTCTGCTCCAAGTCTTGTCTCTTTGAATTTTGGATTTACTGAGAATTTCCAAAGATCTGGCAGTTACAGAAGGTTATCTCATTGGGTTTGAATGGCTTGCTGTGGTTGAAGATGTGTACATTTGGGTGTCTGTATGTGAGCAAGGTGTTACAGCTGGTGCTACAGATTGTGGAGTCAGTATAGTTGGAAGAGCCTGGAGAACTGTATAGCCAATGGACCACTAACTGTTTAGTTTAGCATAAGCTGAACTGCTCTCTAGACTTTTTTGGTTGTCTTGACTAGCTGTAGGATCCAGTTGCCTAAGCGCGTGTGGTGTTCTAGAGATTCTAGGGTATCCAGCACATAAAAGGATGTTTTAATTATGTTAAATACAGGTCATTTAGGTGTTAAGGAAGTGCTGCCAAGAATTT
Organism: Pterocles gutturalis; assembly: GCF_000699245.1. NCBI lineage: Eukaryota > Metazoa > Chordata > Aves > Pterocliformes > Pteroclidae > Pterocles > Pterocles gutturalis. The sequence goes on from NW_010146225.1 coordinate 7,129, forward strand.
TAATGTCGATATTAATCTAGTTACAGTGATGCCATTATTAAGTCATCAGTACTCAGATGCGTGAAAAGATAATTAGTGAAGAAACGTAGCATTGGTTACGTGATTTGTTATTTAACATGTAAACATTTTTAATAATTTCAGTTGAGTATATTTTTATTTTGCATATTAGTATGTTGTGACATTATGTATTTGTGTAAAATAGAGTTGGACCTGTAATGGTACCCTATCTATTGTGGCGGGGAACAGCTAAGGGATAGAAAAATCACTTTGTGAAACTTTTTGTTAATGCGTGATTTTTCCATTTAGCTCTGCCCTTAAGTATAGAAGCACAGTTCCTAGTGAACATAGTGGAGTCCCAGGCATGATTCTTAAAAGTGTAATTTGACTCAACAGATCAGTTTTCACAAAGTTCTTCAGAACTGTGTTCAAACTGGACAAATTTTAGTTTACACAGCCATGGCTGTCTGTTTAAGAGAATGTGGAGGCTCAGTTTGTGAGTAGCAGTGTTTTTTCTTTTCCTGTTCAAGGATCTCAGGCCTTCTAGAGTTAATTTAAACTAATGAAGGCATGACACGCCGCATGAAAGACTTTACTCATCACATTTTGCTAGGTAGCTAGTCAAAACCAAGGAATATGGAAGGCATATTTAAATCTCGTAATCCTCAGATACTGCTTGTAATTAATGAGCTCAGACAAGAGTGACAGACTTTCCTCAAAGTTTCTCATCTTCTGTTTCTCTAACTGAAATGCGAATTCAGACCAAATAAAACATATGTATAAAAATGTGTATAAATTTCTTTGTGCAGAATATCCCACTAGTCTTCTCTTTTAATTCACAGTGTATTCCTTCAGCAGTTGTGAGCTTTGCTATAGCAAGGAATAAAATTAATGTGGTAAGTATAAGATTTTTATTGGCAATTATACCTTTTTCCCCTTGTGCTTAAAATGAGAGAGAAACCCATTCTGAAACTGTTTTTCAGATACCAAATTTTCAGATTCTGTTTGTCTCTACATTTGCTGTTACAACAACGTGTTTAATTTGGTTTGGATGCAAACTTGTCCTCAATCCATCAGCTATAAATGTAAGTTACTAAAACAATTACTACTTAGTGCTACATTTATCTTTCTTCAAAAAGCGGGGGAGTGAGGTGGGTGGAAATCCCACATAATTACATTGTTGTCAATACCCCAGTATTCCTACTTGGTCTGTTGGGACAGATCATCTAGCAGTAACTTTACTTTTCTGAGTAAAACAAGACTTGAAAATTGACATTGGAGATGAAAACTTTTATGTTTAAAAGATGCACGGTATAGCTAATTTAGAGGAGATTAATATGGAAATTACTTTCCTGTCTTGTATTCAAAGTTCAGAAGCATGAATTACATCTTCAGACGTGATCTAGTTCGATCAACAGAGTGTTTATTTTTACTTTGGTTTAAGGGTGTTGAGCTAATTTTATGAGAGGAAGACTATCTGGTATTCTAGATATGTCACATCAGAAAAAAAAATAAAAGGTAAATTTAAAAAATCTAGTTTATTTACTGTTAATTTTTCAATTTCTGTTATTTACTTCTTATAGCTAGCACTAAATGAGCTGGTCCGTTCAATGTAGTTATAGTGCTTCTGAACTCAAACTTGTACATCTACTTGGCACTGCACTGTGTAGTGTGGCCTTGCCAGGCCACGTCAGTACCAGCACTGTGTGTCGAAACACATCCAAATCATCGGAATTTACAGACTGGATTAAATTGTTCTGCAGGCCACATGTTTGACACCTCTTTTTTTTTTGCCAAATAATGTCTTTATTCTTCATGCTAGCACTTTCTCTAGAAGCTTACCACTATGACATTTATTGCTGTTTGTGGCTTTATGCTACTGTACAGCCTGTTTTCCTGAGAAGGATGAATTTCAGTACCCAAAAAAGCCTCTCAAATCTGCCTCTTATGGTCTTTTTCAAAAAATGTGTGCTGCAAGATATGTGGCAGAGAAGAACTGAGATTTGAAAAAAGAAAAGCAAATTTGAAAAAAGAAAGAAAGCAGGCCTGACATGAGGGAGCAATATAATTCTGTTCTAAGTTATTGAACAATGGTTTGCTATACTTGTGTAGGTTCTGAATGGAGTCAGTTCTCCCTAACTTTTGGTACTTTGCCCAATGGCCTGACTTAACCACCAAATGTTTTCTTGGGTTGCCAGTGGAAAACTGTGGTGCTTCTGAAGAGAAGAGAGGGAGATCCCCTCTGCCTAACTTACTTGCCTCTAGAAAATGCTTCAACCCATGTAGAGCAGATATCTACCTGTTTTCATGAGATAATAAGGAACCAAAGAGAAATCTGAAATTCACTTATCCATTTCCTGAAGATGAGCAATGGCAGGAGGAATGGCAGCATCCACATAATCTGTTAGACCTGCAAGAGTTGTGAAACCACAAAGAGTGTTCATCAGTGCTCTACTAACACCAGGTAGAGCACAGAGCTGGGATTCTTGGCCCAGTTCTTTGGGATGTGTTTTCATTCAGCATTAGACATGATATCGCACCATTTGGGTTGCAGCATAGGTCTTGGGAGATTGTAGCCCTCCTTCCCCCACAGTTGATTGCCTTAGCTCCTGGGCTAGTCAGGCTTGCTCTTGTTTGTCCTCTTTCTGTTCCTGTGAATCTTCCATGATTTGCTGCAGTGTTCTGGTTTTACATGGGAGGTCCTGCAAAATGCAAACGTACCCAGCAATCACTCCCTTGTCATTAAGTGCTCTTCTGGAAGACAGTGATAAAATATTCAAGCAGAATATTCTGATAAATGAAATAAATGTTTTTTTCTTAGGTTAGGCATTCAGAGTACTATGTAGACAGCTAAGTGTTCTCCTAACAATTCATCGAGAAACAAGAAAATAGTTAACAAATTATCTAATTAATAGATATGTCTAAATGTCACAGAAAATAGACTGCTGGATCCTGCTAGATCCTGCCCCCTCCTTTGTCTTTAAAATGGAAGATGTAACTAATTTATGTCTGGGATTTTACTGACAGATAAATTTCAACTTGATTCTCCTTATCCTGCTCGAAATCTTCATGGCAACTACTGTGATCATTTCAGCTAGGTCTACGGAAGACTGCTGTACGAGAAAGAAAGTAGGTACCTTTAAGGTTTAAAAATGTCTTTGTTTTTCCTTTGATGTTTTCCTGTATTATGTACATTGTCAAGTTACTGGCGACTCCAGTATATAATATCATATTACATGGTAAAACTAGATTTGAACAATAAATAAAAGTACCATACTAAACAGTAATAGCCTCTTCTCTCTTTAAGAGTGCAAAGTGATCTGTTGTGAATATACAGCACAGATTTGTTTGAATATCTTATGAACAAGCATGGCAAATGTTTTATTTCTGTTTTGTTGAACAAAGCTTAATGATGTGTGAAACATTAAAATACTGTGACTTGTATGTATACCAGCAATGCCTTTTTGAAGCCTGAGTTGGAGGAAGTATTTGTCATGTGTGCCAATTTGGTGGTATCTGTACAGTAAATATTAGCTTCAGGTTTTGGGGCTATAGATAGAATTTTCTTCAGTCACAAGTGCTGTCCCAAACCCCACCTTCATTTTTCTACAACGGTACTTATTTTAGTTAGTAATGAAGCAAAAGTGCTGTGCCATTTTGTATTCCAGTGGAAGTACTCTTTGCTAGATAAAGCTGTGTAGTGTACTGTCCTTCAGTTACTGTTTATCCACATTAGTAAAATCTCAAGGCTCAGGAAGAAAGTGTGTATTTTTGAAGGTGAAAAGGGGAGACAGGATGACCATACTTCATTGTCGAACAGTGATTGAATAACAGCTAATACAGGACTGCCTCATTTGCTTTTGATGTGGTTGATGTGGTCTGACATTGACGAACACTGTGGTGTGTCACTGTCAGCTCTGATGGGCCAACCAGACATTACATACCACTGTTAGGATCTGTAACAGGTTTTACAGGGTATTGGAAAGAAATGTATTGCTTTATGTATTTGTTTGATCCATGCTTTTTATTCCCTTCTAGAACACTGCATATGACAGTACCATCATTTTGAGCAATGTCAGTTTTCCTGCTCGAATTCTGAAGTCATATTCAGTAAGAAAATAATTGTTTTCTTTTGTTAAATAAATTTGGTTTTTTTCATCTTAAAGTGCTAAGTTTCTTTAAAGACATTAAGAGATCCGTGTAGGTAAGAGTTGAAAGAATAAAGACAGAAAATAGGTATATCTTAAAATGCTTCCTTTTAGAATGTTTCTAGATAAATGATAGCTGCCATGTGTAACAGGAAGGAGGCTGCTTAATGACTTAAGGATAAATAGTGTAAACTGAACTTTTGTTCACTGGAGATAAAAAATGAGAGCATAAATTTGTATAATGAAGCTGATCTTGTTTTCACTTAAGCCAGCTGGAGTTTTGCCATGATTAATAATTTATTTGCTCTTCTTTGTTATAGGTAATTGAGGTGATTATTGGAATTTCATCAGTATTTGGTGGAATAATTGCTTTGAATATGGATGTTCTAGTCTCAGGTCCATATCTTTCAGTAACATTCTTTTGGATTTTAGTTGCTGTAAGTAGTGCAAAGTTAAGGTACTCTTTTAAAACAGTGTCTTTTTTTTTTTTTTTTAAACTTTTTCCCTTTCCTACTGGACTGTCTGTTTAGTCCTAATACTAATGGAAAATTGCTGCTTAGCAAATAAATGACTGCTTCAATATACTTTATGCAACATTATTGTTCTATTTTGATTTACAATAATTTGGCTCTTATAAAATGTTCTAATACATTTTCAGTTCTCAGTTCAGTGACATGGAAATGAGCAATATTAGAAGTGAAGTGTTTAGTCAGATAAGTCCTAAGTTTCATAATATTTCAGGCTGCAAAATAAAAAGTTTAGTTTAGTTTCAGCATGGTGGAATCCTTAGAACATCACCTTTAGCCTGTTGGCTTTATCTGTCTTAAAAGCCTGAAACTGTGATTGGTAGCCTCTGTCACTAATAGCAGCCTGTACCTAGGAGCAGTGGATTCATAAAGGATGCTGTGGCACCCTGCTTGCCATGAATTGAACCAGCTGAGAAAGAAGACAAGGAATGTTAGATTTCTATATGGCTCCTATGTCTGGAAAATCCCCCAGCATGGAGTGGAAAAAGATCTTAAACAAGTTTTTCAGCATTCAGAATTCACAAAGTTCAGTAGGGTTCACTAGGTTTTTATGTAGAAGTGTCAAGTTTTGAGGATAATAATTTTTCAGTATGTGTAGGTTTGATAAATGACACTCATTAAATGCAAGTTAAATGAAGATTAGTTTTATCTCCATTTGACTAATTGATTCCTAATACTGTTGTCATAAGTCTATACAGTTTTACCTTTTCAGGAAATTTAGGATGTGATCTGTGGACTGGTGGGCATCACTGGGACTCATTTGTAATTTCTGTAATTTTCAAGTAGGTAAATATTTATTTTGTTACACTGTTTTGTTTAGTGCTTTCCAAGTGCTATTGCAAGTCACGTAGCTTCTGAATATCCAAGTAAATGTCTGGTAAGTGTGTAAAATTCTTGGATTTTGTCATTAGAGTGGAGTAATGCTAATGCTAAGAAGGCCTGTCTGTGATAGTGGGCGCTACTCATATTTGCTCACTTCTTTTTAGTTACTTCTACAAAATGTGACAGAAATATGTAGCACGAGTGTAAGCTGATATTCTTGAAAAGAAATCCAGTAGGTCCTTGGGAGACTTGATTCCACCAATTCTAGAAAAAAATTCAAAGGACTGGTTGTTGGGTTTTTTTGGTACTGGTTCCTTGGGAATGGATATTACCGTACGAAAATGACATACCTCATATGGTACACCCAGAACTGCTTTCATGCTCCTGAGTTGAGGCCCTTTCTGTTCTGTTCTCCTTTCATTATGAGCTGTGGATTCTGAAAGAGGAAAATTAGATGTGCCGGCTACACTGGACCTAGAACCTTTTTTAAACAAATTCCTCATCTGCATTACTAGCAATGAGGACTAAGAATATTCAGCAGAGTTCATTTCTTCCTTGACTGTCCCAGATGTGTAGTTAAGCCTCCTTAAAACATCTGTTCTAAATTATAGTCATGAAACCATATTTAAGTCAGTAATGATGCATGACCACAACTGAAGTCAGAATTTGATCCTTTAGGATGATATTTGAATGAAAACTCAGCTGCTATTGTCTTGCAATAAATTTGCCTCACAGCACTCAAATTTATTTGCATAGTTATTTTAGGTTGTAAGTCTGCAATATCTGCTGTTAATTCTCATTATTTCATACAAACTGAAGAATAGATGATACTTCTATACTGGGTATTGTTTCCTCTATCTGCATATGAAAGGCATTTTTAAAATGAAACAAAAACCCTGTAATCCATATTAAAAGGAAAATAAAATACAAAACAACAGTGTTTTGTCTAGGAAATTTAATTTATTCAGAACTTGCTTCTGTATCTGCATGCAGTGTGGATGGCTCTTAATCTTTGTGTTATGTGTAATCTTATACACTTTTACACACTTTTATGCTTGCTTCGAGGAGATATAGCTCACAAACAGAAGTGTTAACTTGTATTTATTCTTATTTAACATTTATTATCTTATTTTTTAGGTTGAGGTCCTGATTGCCATTAGTAGTGTTACCTCTCCATTGTTGTTCACCGCTTCTGCATACTTATCATTCAGTATCATGCAAGTTGTTGACATCTTTAAAAATTACCCACCTGCTGTTAAAGTATGTATTTTTATGCAATTGAAAAATTAATATCTACCTATTAGAGTAGCAACACAAGAATGACTTAGAAAGTGTAAAAAGACAAGGCATAGCACTTTAAAGGCTGAATAAAAAGTTACAGAAATTATTCAAAAACTCTTGTTTGACTAATGATATAATTTTAAGTGTGTTAAATCTGTTGGCACCCTGGACTTACAGTTTAAAAACAATGGGATATTATTTTAAAGAATCAGTAAAAATAGTATGTAATATGCTGGACTCCTTAAGGTTTTTATAAATTTGTGGTATTTAGATTAAAGATTCTAGGTTTACTTGAAGAATACATTTTACTGTCTCTTAGGACATCTACCAACAGGTGGCATGTTGGGATTGTAAATTTACACCTGCATTAATTCAATGCCTGGATTGTGGCAAAGAAGAAAAAAAGTTTGCAGATCTTAAAGCATTTCAATATGAAGTGTTACCAGTGCATTGCTGAAGAGCTTTCTAGGGCTTTACTGTCAAAATGTTTAGCGATCCATGTGATCATGTTCAAAGAACCATTTATGGGGATTAAAATAGTGTCAATAAGAGTCTTAACTCTTAGTACCCACTAGCCCTTAAGTAGTCTTGTAATTTTAGAAGAAGAAAGGGAAAATGTTTATTAAACTGCGATCTTAGGGACTGGCAAACCAGCATTTGTGTATGTGATCCTGTTCTGATACTGGAGGAGCCCAGTGTGTTGTTGAACCCCAGAAGTGTCTGCAGCTTACATGCTCTCTTTAAGTAGCTTCTCCAGTTGCACATGTTGGAGACGAAAGAGTGAACTGTCCAGACAGCTGGTGTGACCCTGCAGAGCATTTCTTACATTGTTGTGCTACTCTGTGTCTGGATGCAGCAACAGTGGGCTACTCTGAAAAGGAGGGTGAACAATGGAGCGGAGGGTGACAGCAAGGCAGACAAAGACAGTGACCTCATTGTCAAGGGGTGCAGTCCTATAGTACCCAAAAAAATAAAAGAAGGCAGGTCCGGCCATGATAACCAGTTTCAGCTGGTAGTTCAGTGATTGCCAGACAAGTCCATAGTAGAGAGGCAGATCCAAGGTCAGCCAGAAATTCAAATCACCAGGGCAAGGTCCAGGCATAGCTGTGACATTGCTCAGGTCAGAACCAGCAGTGAGGCTCTGTATTTTAGAGGATGGTTTCCTCAATTCTCCTCTGTTTCTGGAGGAAAAGATCATTTGGGAAATTAGCCTTTTCTTAAAAATAATCAATTTGTTCTACTTTGAGCAAACTTAATTTTTAATTGAAGCTTCATGCTGAAATAAACTATAAATTATAATTTGAGTTAAAAAATTAAATCTAGATGCAAATCTCAAGGGGTGGGAACAGAAGAAAATATTTTAGTAGTTAACAACATATTCAATGTCTCTGTTTTCAGCAATCTTATGATGTACTCCTGTTGCTTCTGATGCTGATGCTGCTAATTCAGGCATGCCTTACTATTGGAACTGTAATACAGTGTGTAAATTACAAGACAAAAATGAAACTACATGATTCATCATGGACAGCATCACAGGTTAAAAAACAGGAATACAGAACAACAGAGGTATGTATTTATACCTATTAAAAATTTGAAAATCCATATTCAGAAATATCTTTTTTGTAATGTTTCATGTTACTTAATTCAGATCACAGTGAAAAGCTGCTTTTGTAAAGCTGAAAAGATGCTAATGCACTCGTGAATTTTGTAATAAAGAGATAATAATTTGCTGGGTAAATTATAACTGGGGCACGACAGACTCAATATCTGTAAATCTGTGACAAGTCCTGTTAAGATAAAAAGAGTTGTAAGGTGAAAGCTCCTGTTTGTTTTTATTTGTAGTATGACCTCCCAATTATAGATGAAGTTCATCGTTGTGCTAAGATAAAATGATAGTCCTACTGTCCTACTCCAGAGAATGCACATCCATAATTGATATTTATATGTCAGAATGAAGTTACGGGAAAGGTGATGGGCCTTGCATGACCATGTTCTGATAATGAAATAGCCATCTATTAAGAAAGGAATGGATTTAACCCTTTCAATGTGGGCAGAAGTTTTGGGCTCTGGAATGAGGGTACTTGATATAGTTGTACCTTTCCAAGGCCTGCTGTGGGGGAGTGAATTTACTAAGCCGAGTCAGTTCTTTGAAGCTCCCTAAACTGTGAATGGGAAGAGTTAAGGACCTGGAGCATAGGAACAACAATGTGCAAGCTAAGAGAGCGGCTACCTGTGCTGGACAGTATGAAGTACTATGCAGAGGAGAGTGCCTGGAATCCCAGGTCTCTCCGTGTCCTAACTACACTACCAAAGTTGGTGATGAAGATCAGAACTGATATTTCCCTCCACTTCCCTTCTGCGCTTACACATTCAGGCTATCCTTTCAGATACAGATTTGGCATTTATTTTTCTAGAGCATGGCAGTGCCAGTATTACTGTTACCACTTTTCATACAGTCATTCAGGGCTAGAGAGCTATTTAAGGGACAGGGGGAACCCAGCTTTCTTCAGTCTGTGTAGGTTAACTACATCTATCTCCTAGTACAGCACTGTAGCCTTCACCTGTGTGAGGCTTTCCTCGCCTGTGCCATACAAAGCAAAGTGCTATATCCTTAAATACTGGGAGAGAGTAACTTATGTTAGCTGGATGCTTACTGCATGGCCCAGCATGAGAAAGAGAGAGTGCTGGATTCAGTCCCTGCTGTACAAGGAGTATCTACATTGAAACAGCACTGGATAGAAAGCACTGGGAGCAGGGACTGAGGTTCATTCAAGTCATTATATAGCTGGCAATGGAAAGTGGAAGCTGTGGATTTATGTCCCCTCAGGCTACTGAGGATGTTCAGTGTAGGTTGCTCATTTTATGGATGTGTCCTGAGAGTTACGTTCTGTATAAAAGATGAAGCACAGCAGCGCTTCCACTGCTGCAAGTCACGTTTTGGAGCATAGGCTGTGGCATGGCTGAACAGATCTCTTCTGGGGGTTATTTATATAAGTATACCGAGTTTGTGAGTCACTGAGAAGTTAGGTGAGAGTTAAATGCTAAAAGGAACGCTTTGTCTGGAAAAGCAACACCTTTTTCCGTACCTTTTAGTATTTAAACTTATGAATAATGTTACGGGTGAAGTTGTAGGTCCCTTTGACTTCTCAGAAGTCTGTGTTCTTAGGCGAGACCTTAGTTTGCTTGCATGTATGTAGATAAATCTTGGCTTCAATTGCACTGTAGGGGGCTACTTCTGGCTTTGGGTTTAGAGATTTAGATGCTAGGGCTTTCAGTCACATTTTGGCAAAAATCTTGAAAAAATATCCTAAGTAACATGTTTAAAATAGGAATTTGGTCAAGTTTCTTTGACCCAAATGTCTCAAGTATTCTACATTTTGCACTATTATATTTTATATCACACATGTATACTATACAATATACAAATCTTTACAATTTACAATGTACAGAATATTTTAATAGCTCAGACTGTAACTATTCATGTTTACTTGAACTTCAGTTTTTAACCAAACCATTGTTTCACGTTTCCATTTATTTGAAATTTGTTTACTTTCAGGTTTCAAATAATACCTTAAAGGATTTTGACAAAGACAAAGCCTGGAAAGCAGTTGTGGTACAGATGGCTCAGTAGTTTGGATTCTACAAATGCAGCCAATACAGTACAATCCAATACAGTAAATCAACGGTTTGAATTAAGGCTTAAGAACTTTTCAGTTTATAAACAGCAATATAGTTACAGCAGTAGGAGCCAAGGAGTAACAGAGTAAATAATGTGTCTTTCTAATAATTTTGAAATATATTAATAATATTTTTAACACATCTGTCTTTTCTGTTGGTATCTGTATTCTAGTATGGCTTTAGAAGAAAGCTTTAGAAAAAGTAACGAGTTACATCGATTGATGCTAATGGCAAAGTAAAATATGACAATACGTAGTAGGCTTCATATATTTGCGAGAGTTTGTTATAACTGCAGTTATGCAGTCAGTGTAACAGATAAATGCTTTTGTAAAGTTTTGAGTACAAGTCATAATTGATATTTTTGCTTATACTTCACTTTTGTAGGAGTTGTAAAGTTGTTTTGCATCTCATTGCTTTTATGTAAATAAAAGTCTTTATATGTGGAAGCTCAAGAATGTGGATTGACATTCTGATTTGAGAGATGAAACCAGAATATTCTTTCCCATTAAGCTTCTGTTTCTGGACTGCTAAAGGGGGAATGGGCTTTTACTGAGTGGCCAGGCAGAAAGTCTACTAGTCAAAGCAAAAAAAAAATAACAACACACAGAAACAATCAGACAAATAACAGGAGATGTTACTGATATTAAAAGAGTTTTTATCACAAATTAAGATGTATTTTTAGGTACAGTACTTTTCATTTATTTAATCTCCAAACTGTCTTTAAAACTTACAGAACCTAGGGATATCCCTAGAGATACAGATTGCCTTTTCCTCCTAGCTGAGTTATGTGTATGATCTTACAGATTTTGAACACTAAAATAATTTTCATGTTAATAGGCTTTTTGGTGTAACTGGGGAGATAGCTGCTGACAAGGTTTGTTTATTGTTTTTTCTGGTTTTATTGGTTTATTGTTGTTTTTGAGAAGTTCTGTACTTTGTTCTTTTTTAACCTGAAATAACCCAAATAATTTGTTCAGTGGTTGCTGCAAAGCTTACCTCTTTGCTTTTGGGGAAGGGGTATAAAGAGAGAGAAAGGTATGTACAGTGTGGAGTCCTTCAGGTGTGGTAGCATGTTTTCTTTTGTTTTTGGGAAAGCTGACAATTATTATGGCATTTTAATATATAGAGAATATTCTTACAGGTTTAGAGCAGTGCTTCTTAAGAACATGTACAGCAACCTCTCCATTCACCTGAAACAGTGTGTGGTTTTGGTCCTGATTAATATGTCAACAGCCAGAGGATGCAGCTGCTGTTTCCTTAAATGTTGCCAAATCTCACATCTCTACTGGTGGTACTTGACTGAACATTCTCTCAACAAGACAGATACATTATAATGTATCTGCTACAATCTTACCATTTTTATAAATAGAAAAAATTTTTGATTTACACTGGTTTTTGAAAGTCACAAAGAAATAGTGACAGTTCTACCTAAAAATAAACATCCAAACAGCTTTCTAAATCTCATGCATGGATTGAAACCAGACAAAGACTGTAGATAGTGTAGGAGTTCTTCATGAATCACTGTAAAGTGAAAACATGGAGTCATATGTAGAATAGCATCACTGTGTATTCACAGATTGCTTTCTTTTATGTGTTAACACACTTTCCTTCATTTAGCTGAATCTGTATCTTTGGGAGATCACCTGTATGTTTTCTGTCAAGTGATGATTGGCTTTTGTTACCCAGAAGGTTAGGTATAAGTAAATATTACTTCTTTTACTGACCTTGGTTGGAAAATAAATTAATGAGAAGTTGCACATCTGAGGAATTTCCTTTCCACAAAATGCTTATACTAAGAAGATGCTGACGGACTTTAACCTCCTTTTGAGTCAAATGGTTTGAGGTGTTGTCCTCCAAACGCTAAGAACCTTTTAAACAGCTACTGATTTTTGTTCTGTTATCAGGAGTGGCTAGGGAGAACCTAATGAGAGGATGTAATAGGGGATTTTTAACTTTCTTTTGGGGAACTGAAGTATTTTAATAAGAAGTAAAGAAAATAGCATTCATCAAAAAGAAAGAGGAAAATTAAATAGGCTAAACAAAATGATTAAGGTAACCCTGAGATATATGACTGTATCTGAGGTTTTTTAGTCTTCTTAGATTAACAAGAGGAGGGAATAGATGGGAATAAAAAAAAAAAAAAAGGCTGTCATAGAGCTACCAGCCATAGATTCTGCTTTCTGTTGAACATGAACATCCATGGGCTCCCTGCCTGGCCATGGCTCCATTCCTGCACTGTTCAGCACAGCAGAGACTGCACAATCTGCCAGGTGCCAGGATTTTTCCCTGCACGCCTAGTAAGCTAGGAGCCTCATTGTGGATACTGCTCTGGAGGTTGAATTTTCCTATACCATGCAAGAAAGAAAATAATGGAGGTAAGAGGCAGGCTTTTAAAACCATAATTAATGTAGGGCTGGTTGCTGACATGAAAAGCCTTTCTCGGGCAGAGAAAGTTTCACTATAAATCTCACTCTGTGGGTAAATGCTTTGGTAATTCAAAGTAACACCCCCTGTGGCCCCTGCTACTGTCAGCCCTTCTTTGTCAAGAGATTTCATGTGTTGGTGTTTGACAAAGAGTAACTCTTGATTGCTTGTAGCTTAAGTTATGCCGGTAGCTAATGTGTTTCCACAGGACAGCTGGGAAGCCTGTTCAAGAGATAAGAATCATAGCCCTCTCTGAGGTCAACTTGGTGAGATAACAGTGTATGTGCCATCTTAACAGAGGTTCTGCTTGGAACTGGATGGAGAGTGCCCTTTCACGCCTTGCTGCGTTTCAGTAGAATTAATGCCATGGGCTACTGCTTAGCTTATACCAGGAGTTAGGGTCCTAGCTTAAAAGAAAAAAAAAATATCCCTAGGTAAAATAAACTAACAAATCTGGCTGAAGCATCTTCTGAAAAAATTATATTGTGTGCACCTGGTGCATGTATCCTTACTCAGCTAACAGTTTAGCTAGGTAAAAGCTAGGAAAGCAGATGGGGAAAATTGCAGTTTTAAGAGCATTTTTAAAAATCTTCTCTGCACCTTCTGGCAAATTTCTTGTAGCATCTCACCAGGTACAAGAACACACAGTTGACTATAGGTATATATTTTCTTGGTTTTTTTAGTAGTAACCTGCCTTACAAGAACAGGCCGGTAATTAAAAAAAGTGCATTTAGGATCCAATATCTTAAGTCTCACCTTTGATGCTTTTATCGGCTGTTCTATCTACTGTTTTTCTAGTTATAGTTAGAAAAGCAGTATGTCTGCAGTTCCGTTCGATCTAAACTCCTGTTGTAAATCCAGCCTTAAAATACCTTAAGTGCTCAATTAAAATGAGAAATCTGGAAGAGGTGGTACGCTGCCTACCCCACAGCAACTCTCTTTGTATCCAGAAATGTCTCTGTGTCAAATGGATTGTGCATACATGCTTTCATACGTACATGTGTGTTCTTCATGGAGAGTTTTGAGTTGATACGAGTGTTTTAGATCTTTCTTACCATTCATCTCCAGCAGCTGGAAGGGGAGATTTTTACAAGGTGAATGAGCTGATTTAACTTGGTGCTGAAAGGGCTTGTCTCCTTTGGCCTCTTCCCCTATGGTAGCCGTGGCTGGTGTCTGATTAAACTGTCAGAAAATTTATTGATTAAAAAAATGACTAGTTCCCTGCTGATTTTGTTAGCCAGCTTAGCACACTGCAAACTCATAGTGGCCATCTTTAAGATCTTAGATATGACTTCATACCAACTGGAGGCAGAATTGGATTTCTGCCTTATTGGACGTAGATCAACAGAGTATTTGTCTTTTGTTAGTGCTTTGTCCCTTCCCATAGCATTTCTTGCGTATGCTATGCCTTGCTTATATACCCCTTCTCTTCTCCTTTCCCCAGTTGAAAAAGTAGACTTGTACATGATCTTTACCAGGGATTACCACTTTAGACTGACCAGGTAATCAGTTGGTTTGTGTGTAGATCACTGTCAGTTATATCTGGAGTTAAAGGAGTTTCTTAAATTAAAAACTGCATGTTTTGTGATCTGGGTCTCATGTATCTGAAGAGAATCCAAGAGATCAAAATAATGAAATCTAAATTAGTTTCAGAAATTGGAGTAGTCAAGTTTCCCTGGCAATTGATTTGATTTCATAATGATTTCCTGTTTTTTCAAATGTTAGAAGTACTTTTGTTTGTTACTGAGTGGGAAGTCCCTCAGGGAGAAACTGACAGTCAGAAGAAATTGTTAGTGTCATCCATTTTATGAATAGTCGTATCTTAGATAAAGTATCTTCAAAAGATTACTTTTGGATTATTTTTTCCCTTTATCTGGTGTTACCTTTCTAATACTATGATGAAATATTTCACAGTAAACTGTTTTTCTGCCCCGTATTTATAGGGAAAACAGCCAAGGAATCAAGTAACAATGATAGAGGTGAATGTGTTATGATGAATCAGATTCACATGAAAGGAAAACAATGCCTGCTAGCTTTAAGCAACAAAGAAATAAATGCCGATGGAAACAGTTTGCATTGGTCAATTACTTTCTAATCAGTATTTTATTAATATCTAATTATGACCATCAAATATAAGAAAAAATTACTTTTTATATTTTTTCAAGACAGGAGAGGTCTACTGGTATAAAATATCCTTATATAATGCTTACTGGAGTTTCCTTGAAGCTTTTATTTTTAACATTTATTTTCTACTTAACCTTTCTGTTTCATTTGTTCAAAAGTTATAACCTCATTAGTGAAGAGATTAAAATTATTATTTTCTGCCCTGTAAGATGAACTGTTTCTGGAGAAAAAATATAAAAGTGATACTGAAATTTTTTTTTGAACATTTTTTCCCCTAGCTCACTCCATTTTTATAAGCTGATGTAGCTCCTAATCCAAGAAACACCTTTTATATATATGCTTGGTAGTGGCCATTTCCTCAAAGAAAGGGCAGAATGTTTAGGTTTAAACAGGCCCTGTTCTTTTCTCCTGTACTTATTGTGAACCGTGGAGGCTGAAATCCAGAGTTTATAGGCATTCTCACCACCTTTATATTCTGGAAAGGGAAAAAAAAGAGTGTTAAAACACTGTGTGCACAGGATAATTTGCTGTTTTGTTTTGCATGGTTTTGTGCTTTATGCCATCAGACTTTGGGCATCCAGAAGGAACTTGTAAATGTGTTCCTGTACTGCCAGCTCTGCTGTCCAGCAGCTGCAAGAGGCCAAGTGCTTCTGCAGGGGCTGAGTTGCTAGAGGTTGCCCCAACATTGCTTGTTTTCAGAAGTGCCACTAGAGGGGAGATGCTGATGGAGTGCCTCCTACCTCTGTACCTCTGAGCTGTGTGTGCTGTAGCCTGTCTTTCAGACTGGTCCTTACTGCCAGTGCGAGGATTGTGACTGGTTCTTGGTTGTTCCCAGGCTCACCACTTCACAAATAACCAGGATTAGTATCAACTACTCTCAAGCTTGTTTTTCTAGACACAGACCTTGACTCACTCAGGCTCAGTTCTGAGGTTATGTACTGTTTGCCAGGAATCCTGGTTTAAATTATTTGTGTTCTTCTGCTGCTCATTTACCCATTTCCATTGAAGTCTATGAAAAGAGTTTCATTTATTTCAATATGGTTAATATTGGAGTTTTTGTACTTATTTTTATGTTCTTTCCAACATCTGATTCATATAAAAAGTTACATAAAATCAGAATGATTTTATCTGCCTTATGTAAATACTGAAGTTCAAGATTGAAATGGGAAGGAAAAAAGCACTCAAATGTCAACCCAATCCGTACTGTCTGCTACTATACTAAGTTCCACCAGGACACCTGTGATGCTTCTAACTGATTTGCCTAAAAAACCCCAAATCACTCAAATTGCACAAAACCACTCTTTGTTCTGTAGAAGTTTTAAAGCTGCATTGGTTTCCTTATTCAGTTATGCATTATAACCATATGTTGAATTATTATGGAAAAACTGGCTCCTTCACGGCTAAAGTAGGTAGGCTGCTGAAATCACGTGTTCTCCAAGCTGCAGACAGCAATTACTGATGCTGCTAGGTTTCATAGAAAAGGATCCAATTTATCTGTAAACTTGATCACCAGTAAGTGATATAAGAAGTCAAGTCCTAAGAGAAATATCAATATATTCAGCTTTGCATGCAGGACCTCAGTCAGCAGACAGATCTTTACATCAGTGTGGAGCCCATAAACATAAAATTATTAATAAGGTCCATGCGAAACTTCACATTTTGCCAAGCTCATGACATATTCATAATTAATCTTTGGAAAGAGGGGAGAGATTGAAAGAAAGTTATCTGCTGTAATTGTTAAAGGCATAAGGGTTTTTTTCAAATATTTATATCAGCTTTTGGTATTCGGTCATGAAATATCGCAGAAATATCCCAAATGTTCCTAAATTAGATGCCCAATTACATGAAAATGTTCTTGCACAAAGCAAAGTATGCTAGTAGGTATGGTGAGATTTCAAGTAGCTTATTTGGATTTGTCTTCAGAATTCAAAGTTGACTCTATTGTTGTCCTCAGATAGCAGACAATAATTTAGGTTCTTGAGAAGTAATTTGCAATTTTAATATCTCAATAACTGTTTAAGTAACAATGGCAGAGGAGTAAGGGCAAGATGAAGAGAGCAGCTATAAATAATCAAATCCTAGGGCTTAGATTTAGTTTTGCTTTAAATATTTTCTTGGCTTAGGACCTGTTTTTTTTTGCACAAGCATGCTGAATGTTGATTCAGCCAAATTGCTGTATGTGCAAAGTGCTTGAACTGATTCTCCTGCCCTGTGTAAGTGACAGTTGGGTGGCAGGAGGCTGAAGCCTCCCAGCTCTGGGACTTGCCTCAGTGTTGTGTTATGGCCTTTGGTCATCCTGTCAAACTTGTTGGATTACTTCCATTTCAGTGCCCAGGTTTGAAAATTAGACTGTGTCTCTACGTGTTGAAATGGGAGAAAGGGCCTTCAGAGGGCTTCAAATTTTATCTTCCTCTGTTCACTAGGGAAGGAGTCAAAGGAGATTGGTTATGTACAGGGGCTGTTGTTTCATGAGATGCTTTGAACTGTTAACCGTTGAACTGTATTCTGCTTGACATCCTCCCCTTCCTCAGTGTTTATTCCCTGCCTTGCACCACTGCTGTGGTGACCTTGAGTCAACTTAGGTACTCATTTCATTTCAGAGTAGGCTTGTTTAACACACTAATGCAGAAAATTATAGCACTTTTTTTTTCTTCTTGGATTATTTGAATTAATTCATTTTTGATGAAACGAGTGCCAGAGTCTGTGCAATGGCAGAAGGAAGAGTGAAATTGAGTGACTGAATATGAAGAGGAAAGAGCCAGGAAGGAAAAAGAGAGGAGAAATAGGCTGTTATTTTGGTTCAAACATAATGTGAATCCTCAGCTCTTAGATAAACTTAAAGGTAGGTTGGAGGAGTCTGTACTACAAGTGATTTGCTACTGAATAATAAAACCAGTCACATTAACAATTAGAAGACAGTAGGTCTTAAATACTTAGCTAAATTAACTAGATCATTTTCTGAATTAAAACTTGTTTACTGTGGATAAGGAAAAGGATCATTTGAATTAGGAATGTATTCAGTAGTAGAATAAGGTACGGAGTATCTTTCAATAAACTGCTCTGTCTCTTGGGAATGCCTATTATGCTGGAGAATCTGGCAGCTGCCAGTTTTAATTATTGTATGGGAATCAGGCTCTCTTATGGAAGAAGCAGTTTCACATCTCTCCTTCCCTCTCCCACTCTTGGTTCAAGCCATGCGTTCCTGTAGGCTCTTGTGTATCTGAGCTAACTCGCGAACTGACCCAAAGGAAGCTGTTCAGATGGGTTAGTTTTCTGATAGGCCAACAAATTGAATCATGTCAGCAGGTACTCTGATGAGCAAGGCTGAGACTGAAGGAAATAGGGGTAGCAGGACTATGCCTTCCTTTTGCAGCAGCAAGCAGCTAGAATTGGCTAATCTACGTGATTGTATCATATCATCAGAGGATGGAATGAGATCCCTTTAGTGGAATTGCAGGCTTAATAAAAATACACATTTCCATCCTTGTGTGTGTCAATTTGTATATTCTGTCCCATTCTGGGTACTATGACATGGTTGTGAAGTCAGAGCAAATGTGTATATATGTGTATATATATGTATGTGTGTGTGTGTGTTCAAAAGTGACATTGCAGGGAAAAAAGTATTTGGTTTTATAATTGAGGAGCTAATTTAAAAGAGTCTTATCTTACTGGTGTCATATGTTAAGGAAGATCTGTGGTACTTGAATATGAGTAAGCAGTACAAAGAGCAGTTTTAAGGTCAAAGAGTTTGAAGGTGCATGTGCTGCACCAAACATCTAATTTACAGCGTACATATGTTTGCCTTAGGCTTCTCTGGTGTGCCATTGGTCAGCCAGCTGGATTGGTGAAGACCTAAAGTTTTTTAAAACCTTGGCCAGAGTCACCAGTGCTGATTTTGCACTACTAAAAGGCTTAGGGGAAACACTGCTGCTAAATTTTCTCTGTTGTTGAAGTGGAAAATGGCCACAGTGTGTAGAATGGTCTTAGGAGTTGTATACAGTCTCTAAAACAAATTCCTCTTTTTTTTTTTTTCTTCTTTTTTTTTTTAGCTTCCACCCAGAATAATGGGTTGTTTCACTGGACTTCCCCAGAGTGTAATTTCCTCCTTTTCATTAGGAGGATTGTTGTTAAGTATAAAACCAAAGATATTATGCAACAGTTCAGAAAGTGTGGGCACTGATTTACTGTCTTCCAGATGTGTAAGCCCACACATTTAAGAACTTTTTAAGTGAATGTTAAAAGTTTTTTAAGTGGCATGTGAATAGCATTCTGTCTCTTAAAATATATTTTAAATAAATTGGAATTTATTTAAGGAAGAAAATTATCTATAAAGGAACTTGACAGATGTTTCATTTTAGAGCTTGATATAGTTCAGAGAAATGCCTCAGGGTAATGAGGCTGGTGCCAGTCCACTGCCCAATCTGAATATCTTTTCTATACTAGGTTGAAGGTTAAGTCAAAGGATTGATTTACCAGTGTTTCATTTCCAGAGGGGAAGGAGGCAGTGGAATCCTTTACAATTATTAATGGATTGATTAGATTTAGTGAAACAGAACTTACAATAATGTGATTTATTTTAGAGGACTCCTGGAATATAGCAGATTTTGTGTTCTGCTTCAAGTGAGATGTTTAATTGCCAGCAGTAGAATATCACAGGAGGCCGAGGAAAAAAAATCAATCAGTGATGTAGACACAGATAAAGGTCTTTCTTGAATAATGTTATATTTTGTTTTGTTTTTAAAAGTAGCCAGGGGTTAGCTTGTAGTTAATATTTTTTTTAAGGGACAAATACTGTTGTGTTTGGGGTTTTTTTTTTTACTGATGTAACAAAATGGTTGCAATTTGAATTTATTGTTGTGAGAGCAGTTGTACACATTTATGTGTAATAGTTACAGTATAACTGTAGTGCTGGAGGAGGAAGTATTAGAAAAGCATAGTAAGGGTTAAAAATTCCTATTGTAATTCAAATCTCACTTTTAAAACAGAAAGTTTGACTCTAGCATGAAAATGGCTGAAGATATTTTTGAATCCAGGAAGAACAGTTCTGGGTCAAATGGGGCAGATTCTATTCTTGGGCAGGACTTTCAGCCATAGAATCATTGAATAATAGAATGGTTTGGGCTGGAAGGACCTTAAAGATCATCTAGTTCCACCCCCCCTGCCATGGGCAGGGACACCCTCCACTAGACCAGGTTGCTCAAAGCCTCATCCAGCCTGGCCTTGAACACCTCCAGGGATGGGGCATCCACAGCTTCTCTGGGCAATCTGTTCCAGTGCCTCACCACCCTCACAATAAATAATTTCTTCATAATATCTAATCTAAATCTACCCTCTTTCAGTTTAAAGCCATTATACCTCGTCCTGTCACGGCATACCTTTGTAAAATGTCCCTCCCCATCTCTCCTGTAGGCCCCTTCAGGTACTGGAAGGCTGCTATAAGGTCTTCCTGGAGCCTTCTCTTCTCCAGGCTGAACAACCCCAACTCTCTCAGCCTTTTATTTGTAGGAGAGGTGCTCCAGCCCTCTGGCCATCTTCGTGGCCCTTCTCTGGACTCATGAAGTCAACACCAGGCCAACCAAATTTCCTTCAGTCCCAGTCACAGCAAAATTATGTGCACAGGTGCAAGAAGATACAAACAAGCTTGTTCTCAGTAGCAAAAAAAAAAAAAAAAAAAAATTAAAAAAATGCAAGGATACAGAAAAAATTTAATTTCTCTGAAACAGTTATGGAGGAGATAACATTACATTCTAGTCAAGGAGAGCTCATTCTGGAAATTACTTTCAAGTCTAAAATGTTTTATTGCTGTAGTAGCTTCAGTTTAAAATGGGGATCTTAAGTCAATTGTGTAGGTAAGAACATTCCCATGACTTCTTGTGAAACTTGACAGATTCCTTCTTCCAGTATTATACAGGTCTCATGACAATGACTTCAAGTGAATCCATTATTTGGGAACTCTGTAGTGGGTAGTTCGGACTAAAGATCTCTGTTACAGTGGAAGTTCTGTGAATATTTTGTTGCAATGACAGTAGCACCCCACACTGCTCTGCTCCAGAGCTTGCCCAACATGACAAGAAGCTGTGAAGTTATAAACACTCAGCTGTGCTGTGGTTGATGTGAGTGGCCCTCAGGCAAGATGTCTGTTGTCTGGTGCAAGTGGCATGGCTGCTCACAAGTTAAAAGAGGAGCCATGGGACTGTGCTGGCCGTGGTCCTTCACCTCAAGACAGCTGGACTAATAGTAAGAGATGTGTGCCTGTGTCGGTGAGACATGAAAGTACGTAGTGCTGTACCACAGGATACTCTTGCAAAGCGTGGTGTGAATGTGGCTGTTGTGCTCCACAGAAGGCTGGGACTTCTCCAGTATGGATGTGACAGGGACATGCCTTCCAGCCTAGGCATTGACATGTTCATCTCAACAAAGTAAGTGTGGCCAAGGGAGAAATCTGTGTCAAGTTCTGTGCTTAAACTCCTACACAGAAAGTCACTGAATCCATGTCTAGCTGCTTAGGTACGTCTGGTGATCCACTTGTCCTAACTTTTATTTCCACATAATGCTCCTTGAACACACTTGAGCAATGGAGGCATTGTATTAGTGGTCTTTCTTGAAATGGGCCAAGTGTGTAGCCAGGCATGAGCGTGCAAGATTTATGAAGCCAGAGAGCAATTAAGAAGAAGGGACCTGGGCTGATGGTCCAGACATCAGGCTTGACTCAAAAGAAAATGGAGAATGGGAAATACTAGATTTTGCTCTGTACTCTAGGATCCACCTCTGCATTTTATTAAAAAAAAAACCTGAGCAGACAGCCTACCATGCTGAAATGTGCAAGATTTGGACTCAAACCTTCTTGGACTGAGGAATGTTTAGATTTTGGCTTTTCTATATCCTTGACCTGTGCTCTAATAAAGCTTCAGGGCATGAAGTGTCTATATTACTAAAGTACAAAAGGAGGCACCTCCTGTTAAGGGTTTTTTAAAGAGTTTTTATTCTTAAGATGGAGGGAATGTTGGTAGAAGCAGGATAGTACATAATTTGCTATTATCTGTTCTTCAGGGATGAAGTGATAAAAACTTAACATCAAGCACAAGACAAGTGTTGATTAAAATATAGGTAAGGTGTAGTGAGAAACAAGGAATAAAAGAAATCTGTTATCAATAAATTATTTTCAAGAATTAGAGTCACATTTGAACAGGGAGCCAAAGAGCTAGTGCCCATCTAAATTTAACATGCATAGATGCTTCTACATAATTGATAGTTTTCAAAAAACATGGCATAAGTCTGTTATACTGCCCATCTTTTTGTGGGAATGTTAGCCTGATGGGGGTTCTGTAACCTAATGTAATGAAAACACTGGATGAACAATGTAATTTCAGGATACACGTTGTGTAGGAATGGTAAAATGGATTGTGCTAGTTTAGACATGAGTTTCAAAAAAAGCTTACTGCCAAATAAAGTAAATAACAATAAGGTTGTTGCATGCTGAACTTAATAACAGGTATTACAGAAACTGTCTGGACTGAAACACAGTTCATGCTTAGAAAGAGTATACTGTTAGAGCTGTGCTACTATCCACTTTGTTTGAAAGGTGACAGTGGTGTGCTAAGAAATAGCAGAAGCAGTAAGAGAGAACAAAACTTAATAAATGAGCAACATCAGTAATTTATATGGAAACTTGAGGAGTGTTACCTCAGGGCTTGATGCAGAAACTAATTTTGTAAACACTACAAATGACTGTTGCTTCGAGCAACTAATCACAGACCCCATAGGAAGAGAAGGAACTCTTGCCTTTTTCTAAGCAACCACTCAAAAAGACACCCTTCAATAGTGGCACAAGTTCAACCTCCAAAAAAATGTGCTATGCTAATGTATAAGTAAAAAAGGAACTATATAAAATGAGTAAGTCTCCAAAAGGAAATTAAAAGGAGCAGTTGAAAGGGCAGAAGCTTTCTGGGCACAAGGAGCTTCTTTAAAAGTAATGTAAGGAAAACTCAGAACCGTACACATGTAAGATATTCCCCACCTGCAAGTAAACATCTCTTTGCAGCTCCTAATGCAAAAAGGTCAATGCCATCCTTTTGTAACCAGATCTGAGAAGAAAGCCTCCTAAAAAGTCTATGGAGCTGACTAATAATGGAGATACGAAAGGACACCTTTTGCTCAAGGAATCTAATGATGCAGTAAAAAAATGACGTGCTTGCTTGCAGTGGAGTTCATGACAAGGGAACCTACTGAAGGGTGAGTTGGAGGAATTATCTCAGATCTAAGTTTAAAACAAATAATCCAAAAGAATAAGACTAAGATCTGAAGCAGATATCAAACAGTATTCTACAGGGTCCCATAAATTGCAAATAAAATTGAAGTTGCAAACCTGCTAACTGTGGTGCGTTGCTTGCAGTGGACGTACTGGTAAATGATACACTAAGGCCAGTCAAAATGGCTTTTTGGTAGAGTGATATCATGCTTCTGGTGATTCAGTCAATATCACTATGCTATTGTGTAAAAGATCCTTGATCTGCTCACTCCTGAATACTGTGTGGAGGACCGCCTGTCTTACAAAAGGGTACAGTAAAAATGGAGAGGTACAATCTCAATCTTAGAAAAGAAAATAGGGGAAATACACTAAAAATCAATAAAATTGCGACTATTTTGGCAAAGGTGAGATAAGAATGGATATTCTCTATTTTTTCTAAAGTAACTAAAATACAAGTATAGTAGATACATCAGCAGAGTAGACATTGTCTTTTGCCTGTTTATTAAAAAAAAATATTGGTAAAGGCAGATCCCAGTAGATGGTGTTAGCTGTGTATTCCCTACTTTAACTGATGTAAAAGGTTTTGCAAGAGCACTGAGGGCTTGGGTTCTGGCATTGTCTTACTGAAAGATATCTCTGTTAGTTGTGAGCAAGCCCTCTCTATGGAGGAATAACTCCCTGTTCCACCTGTGGGCACAACACACCACGTATAGCTGCCATACGAACCAGAAAGTGTATTTTCTGGAATACTTGTTCCTTCTGATGGGTAGTGGGACTATGCAAGGTAGCACCCAGAAAGACATTTTATACTAACAGTCATGCCTTGCCTTCAGAGCTGGTGGTGTTCAGCTTCTTTGGCAAAGCATGCATACTTCCCAGGTATGTTGAAAATCCAAAAACTGGAGATAGGCTACAAGTGAAATAAGTTCAAGGCACAGATTTCTAGGGTAAAAGAATCTGATTTTCCTGTTGAGGAAAACCAAGAAACCAGTCTTCCAAGACTACCCACTTGAGCAAAGCTGTTTTTCTTTTTATTCAATACATCAGAAAACCAGGAAAATAAGTAGACGTAAGAATGCTTTTGGATTCCAGTGAACCTGCCTGGTACATCACTCTAGAAACAAAATTCCCATTCATACTTAGAGTTTACAGAAAATAAATTTGCTAAAACTGACCTAAAGCTGACGTGATGAAATGCAGAAGCAAAAGGCTTTTACTGTGATTGTCAGAAATTCATGTTTCCCATTTTTCACTATGAAACATAAGAAATGAGTTGAACATGCTTTGCATTTCCCACAACTTGCAATTTTCTGTCTTTGGAAAGTTTTTGAGGGAGGAGCTCAGAGGTGCTGTGGGAGGGACTAAAATTCATATTAAACTTTTGGCATGAGAGGGAGAATTGTCAGAGTAGTAGGTTTCTCCTGAGTTTTTGCCTTTTTTTTTTTTTCCCCCCAGTTTAGGATGATAACTATTCATATTCAGATTCTTCTAATAATTCTTTTTTGGAATTCTGATTGTCAGATTATTCCCAGGATTGAAGAATGTGGACTTTCATGTTCTCAGGTAATCTTTTACTTTTTCCTGTTTGCTATCTATTAATATAGTAGTTGTAGGCTTCTAAAATAGTTGTAATAAAGGCAAGAAAGCAAAAAAAGAAAAACGTTTCAGCTGTCCAGCACATTTACTTTATATTCCTGTCATTCTGAGCTAAGTATCCAAAGTGGCAAAGATGACTGTTATGAAGGGAGTAAGACAACACATCTTACACTATTTCCAGCTGCTATTGTTAGTACCTTTTAAAATCTTTTGTATTTGAAAATCAAGAATAAAAATTATTTAGTTCTTATTCATTACATTGGAGAGTCAGCTTTTACAACAGCAATGGAGCCAAAGAGATGAGGGAGGGAGGAACGGGAGGTTTCAGAAATTGCTAATTATGTTTGGAATATGCGAAACACTGACTTTCCTGTGAATAAATGAATTAAGCTTGAGAAAGAAAAAAACCTGTTTTTCATTTTGTGGGCTGAATGTAACTGCAGTATTAAATTTAATGACTTATGTATGTGCATAAAAGTGGAGTGTGAACCATACCATTTCTTTAATAGCTTTGAATTTTATATGTTTCCAAATATCCCCACAAAGGGGCAGCATGGAGATATTCTGCTTCTGTTGGCATTCTGAAACTGTAAGAATACAGTAAATTGAAAGATTTTTAAAAGGATAAAATAGTAGAGAATCTGACTTTCAGTCTTAGTAGAGGATGATAACTATGTACTTGCTACAGAGAAGTAGAGCTGATGGCATGAAAGAACGTGGCTGTTTGTACAGATTTCTGCTTGAAGTTGTCAGTGTTTAGGACAGGCAAAGAGACATACTAAAGATTGTCTAAATGTGGTGGTACTACCCAGATATTAAGTTAGTACATGTTACAGAAGTTAATTCAATATTTTGTATATGTATCCTAGAAAATACCAGGAATAAAGATGCTTATAAAACACTAGACTGAGGGGGAAAAAAATCCCTCTATATTTAAAGTTGTTTAATATTCCCACATTCAATCTCTGTACTCTCTATCCACTTAAATAATGCTTTTAGAATAATAAAAATATAGTCATAAGAGATTAATCTTTGGATGTACCTGAGCACTTTTCAAGAATTTTAATGTACTTATGTTTATGAATGCAAACCCACATACATCTTAAATAATTTATGCTCCTTGGTGTGTTGCAATGAGTTTAAAATAGAAATGATTTACCATTCTAATTTATTCCTCCAAAGACTGTATGACTATCAGACTTAGCATGTAAAAAAGAAGTAGCAACCTTTCTCAGTGGGATTCGGTCTAGGGGGTAGGATTTACCTCTGGGGATCTTAAAGGGCATCTTTCTGTCGTGTCTTAGGTACGTACGTTAGGAACACTGATTCATGAGATGCCCAAGATATAAACACAGTCCTGGGGTTTGATAGACTGGATCCCTTTCTTTGCCTTCAAGAGTTTGTCTTACAACTTTTCCAGTACTGAAAGTTGGATAGCTGAGAAAGGTGTATTTTTTTTTTTAATTTACAGGGGAAATATGTTGTTTCCAGTGTAATTAAATCAATCAATTAATCAATCATTTATGATGTTAGAGATAGGATTCAGTTTGTGTTCTCTATGTAATATTTCTGCTAGTTGTATTCAGTAGAATCTTGAATGTATTAATGACTTTTTAAGACAAAAATGTTTTCTCGCTGGGAACAATAACAATCGCAACAGGACAAATTACTGCCAGCACAGCATTTTCAATCTAGTGCAAAGCATTTTAGCTACATGAACTTTAGAGTCTCACGACTAGCTTGTTAAAGAAAACTCCTCCTTCTTTTTCCTTGGGAAGTAACTTCACTTTCCTTACATAACCGACCACAATTTGTGGCCTCAATCCCATTCATACCTGAGTTGCTTTAAAAGGGAGCAGTTTATCTTCTCCATAATTTATAACTCAGTGGTCTCTATTGGGGCACTAACCAGGGGTTACAATTTGTCTTTGTCTATGTGCAGTATATCTCTGCTGCCTTTCGCTGTAGCACTGGTATCAGGTCACAAAGTAGAGAATCAATGCCCTTTTTTCTAGCAATTTGCTTAATGTGATAATGAGATATTGTAATTTTAAAACTATTAGAAGTTTTCTGTAGCTGCTATTGCTACAAGTGAGTATTACAGAGACTTAGTTTTTTTCTTTATGAAGTTTTCCCATAAGTTTGTATAGCGAATTTCTCTTCTGCAGAGTCAACCCTGAGGTTGTGTGGTTCTTCATAAAGCAACAGAGGAATGAAAAACAATTAAGTTGCATTTTTCTGCATTTTTTCAAACTGTGGGTGTTGTCAGAAGGTTTTGAGCAAGTTTAATATCTCAAACTGCTAAGTTTGACCAGCAGACTAGATTTTAAGGTGGCTATGTTCCTTGCATATTTGTCAGCAATTTTGACCTCCTTTGGTACTCCTTATCAGAGTAGAGCATTGGTTGTACTTAAGAGGGAAATAGTGACATAAGTGTTTTGAAGTATGTGACCTAAAAACCCTTCACACTGAACTGTTTAGATTTTGTATCTTATTAAAAATTTATGAATCATTCTTAGTTTACCATGAATACTCAGCAAGACATCCTTGAATTGCCTTGTATAAGGCAATATCCAAGTTTCATTACTGTACCACAAACTGTACTTCTGTTCCATACAGGAAAGGAAAAAACAGAAGAACATTGTATGTTTATGCAAGTATTACATGAAAATTCAAACAGCATGAAAATATCCAATTGTGGGTTGAGTGATGGCAAAGGAACAACCAAGCTTTTATTATGATTTATTTCTCCTTCCTTATTCTAGTGGCTTCGCTTTAGAGCTCGCGTGATATTCTAGTATTCAAAGGTTAAATACAATGGGCTTGGTCTCCATGCCTCACCCAATAGCAAACACAGTTATCAACCAAGTTTCCCTGTAAAAGCACAGGGGAATCCCAGCCTGCAGTTGAAACTGGGTTTGTGCCGTACTCATTTTACAATCCATATTGTTTATTGTTTGCAGGCTGTACACAAAGAAACAGGCTTATGCCAAATTTGACTCAAAAGCTGGTAAAGATCAAGAGAGCTACTTAAAAAAACCACCAAACCTCCCCAGAAAACTATGAAATAGTATTTATATTGTCTGCCATTAATTGTAGTAATGTTTCCAAAGTCCATGGATAAAGAAGGAAACCCTAAACTGAATCTGGGATTTCCCTGCAATTATAAAGGTTATTGGCAGAAATTCTTGGTATAGCTGCTGCCTATTCATACTATTAATAGTCAAAGTATGTGGTGTTTCTTTAGCAGATATTAATTCCATAGATCAGTCCATTCCTGAAAAATGAATACTATGCACTGCAAAACCAGTGATATAATACAGCCCTTAGGCCACTAACTCAGCTGACATAAATTGGTATTCTTTGTTCATTATTAGGGTAAGCAATTCATATTTTAAAAGGGATCCCAAGCCTCTAAAAGATGGACATGATAATCTAGGTGACATAATTCAGTTCTCTAAAATCGGCTTCAAAAACTAGTTTTAGATGTGGAAAATGTCTAAAAAGACATATCAGAGACCTGGCTTCCTCAGAGTGAGAGTGAGAGAGAGATGTGTGAAGTCCCAACATAGGAAGATGACTCACCAGAGACTTTTTTGTCTATGCATTGATACACCTGATGACTGGAAGGGATGCATAGAAATATAAAACATATCCTCTGCTAGTATTTGTTCAGATGCAGTACAATCCACGAGAGCATGCCCTAGATAGAAAGCCTGGGTTTTGCATCCCTGTCTGTCATTGACTCACTTGTGTGGCCCTGTTCAAGTAATTTCCTTTCTCTGGTTTTCACAAGTACAGAATAGTGCTGACCTTCCTGTGTGATGTATCTTAATTGTACATTTTAATTAAATGCTTTGAATACTATAATTAAGTGTTAAGTACTCATTAGTCAAAGCAGTCACACTTAAGGGGCTCAATCAGGTTGAGTCACTGTATTAGAGTGATATTAACCCATTTCCTTAGATATCCCTGCTTGCCTTCTCCGCTGGTAGTCGGGAGAGCTGCAGTTTAGCAAGTTTAGGTGACTTATGTCTTGGACTGTGTTTTACCTTTTCCCCTTTAGGGTCAAAAATAGCTTGGCATTGGCATGAGGCACTGAACTGCTGTGTTTCCTGCTGTGTCCTATGCCACTGGTTGGGTGCCATCCCATTTCCTCACCCCCTGAGAAAAAACCATCCAGTAACAGGTACAAGCAGGTACTTAAAAAACTCTCCAGTGTTCTTCATTATTAGAGCATCTACCATGGCTTCTTTCAGGAGAGGTGGAAATGGAGAAAGCTCTGCGATTCAGAACTTGCAAAAAATGCAACGGTAGCTCTTGTTTTTTTCTTTCTCACTTCTCCCTTCCTTAAGAACTCTGGAAAAAAGTTACACGGTCTGGAAAATATAAGACACTGGAGTAGCAAGAGCAGAGGTACTACAGACAGTCATTAAAGTTGGGGACACAAAATTAACAGATGTTGGAACCGGACCTGGCAAGGTGTCCTGCAACTGAAACACAAGGCAGTACTAGAAGCTTCACCACCATGAGACGTCAACATAAGTCTGTGCAATCAGTACCCCTCGCAGGAGTTAGATATTTAAAAAAAAAAAAAAAAGGATATATAAGCAAGCTCAGCAGGAGATGGGAGCAGCTGACTTTTATTACTGGCAGCAAACTTTATCTCACAAATCTCTCACATCCCTCAAAGAGGGAAGATATCCTTCAGCTCCATTTGGACCCAAAGCTCAGTGGTGAACATTGGGATTTGGGAGTAGGTGCTTTCCACAGCTGCAGAATATTGCTGTCTGACTGGACTGCTTTGCAGCTGGAAAGCGGCTTGTGATTTGACCAAATATAGGCAGGACAACCTTTTTAGGAGAGGTAATAACTTTAATGAGACCACGTGGTGTGACCTAGCTGGCATTCTTGCAGTAAGGTCTAGGATTAGCTTAATTTGCATATTTGCTGGAGCTGGCAATGCTGTACCTGTTACTTTGTCACATTTGTTTATACTGTCCCGTTCTTCCTCTCTTGCCAGAATGCCTGTGCATGGGAGAGAACCAAAAATGAGAAGGACCAAAAAGAGGTTTTAAAAGATTTCTTTCTAAGGATAGCTTTTGGCTCAGCACTGAGAAGCTAGGCCTCACTCACAGATAGGTAGGTAATTTGGACCTAAGAAAAGAATTTCCTCCTATTCTTGCCTGAAAATAATTTCATGTCTGGGACTCATGAATTCCAGTGCACTGTGCTGCGGCTACCCGGCTGTTCAAACCAGGAACCCACATTTGAAGTTCTATGTGTTGCATTACCGTCATCCCCATGAGACATCCATAGGTGTTATATATCAACTCTGGCACAGATGTTCTCATAGAAGTTATTACACTTTCAGGAAGATATTTTTCCTTGTAAAATTTTTCTTTCTGATTTTCTTATCATTTATTGGCTGTTTTTTTGAAAACTAGGAAACTACTTGCTATCTTAAAAGTACAAAGCAGAAAATATGCCCCAAACAGCTGTGTGTTGCTGAGGAAGTTGCAGAGCAGCTCTGAACTGCTTGGCTAGGAATGATCACAGAACCAGTAAATTCCTGTATACTCAGGTGTGATATGGACACGTCACAGCCCTGACTCTGCCTTCACAACTGTAGGAGTTCACTGGGCCAAAACTGAATTTTCTGAGGTCATGATTAAGATGGAAAGTCACAGTAACTAATGATGCTGAGCACTGGAATAGATTGCCTGCGGACCTTATAGGCATCTCCACATATGCTAAGCAAATATCTCTCAGATATGTCTCAGATAAAGATCGTTCTTCCTAAGGCAGAAGAAATGTAGAGTAGATGGCATTTTGAGTTCTTTTCTAACCCAAATATCTCTGCTTTCATGTGTCATTTGCTCTTTTGTGGGATCTAAAGATGTTTTTTCAAGTCATATTTATTATTCCTTTGGAACAGCCAACAGAGCCAAAGACCCATCTTCCTGTGTTACATGTCCTGCCCTTTCAGCACAAAATATGGGACTCACTGTGAAAGCTGTATGAGACATTAACTCTCATTCAGGAAGTGTCTGTGTAAAAATGAAGAGAGTTTTAGTTTTACTGTGCAAATTATCTGTGGCTCTTTCTCTTGCAAGAAAATATTTCAACTTAGTTGCTTTGAATATGTGTGGTGAATTTCAATCATTTCTGGAAAACTGATTGTCTTGGAGTTGCCTCTACTTGCCTGCATATTTTCATAAAGTATGAATCATATAAACAACATTGTACAGTAATAGATATGCATTCATTGTCTTTTCTTGGAAAAACTTTAAGGAAATAGGATTTATTTCAGTTAATACATTTCACCGTCTCTAGTTTTGTTTTTCCCTTTCATCCCTACATATGAAAACTTCCTCAGCTCCCTGATCTTCTATTCTTCCTTCCATGACTGCAATAATAGATTTCTCCATTACTTTTTAAATTTTGATTTCTTTGTATTATCATTCTCCCCATTTGTGGTTTCGTGTTTTGTTAAGTTTTGGTGTGTTGGTTTTTTTTTTTTTCCATGCTGAGTTTTGGTCAATAGCATGTGTTCTTTTAATTTTTTGCCTCATTTTCAAGATATTATATTTATATATGATATAACAGAATAATTTTTAGAGCATGGTCATATCTGCATTACCATTTGGTCTGCCTTTGTAGTTTATTTTCTCTTCCACTTGTGGGGAAAAAAATGCATACACTTTTTAGGCAAATGTGTGGCATAGGTGATTTTCAGTGAGTAAGGGCTGTCATTAAAAATGAGACATAGGGTGAAGCAACATATGAAAGTACTGAACAGTGCTGGGTTTATTAAGCTGAGGCCATGCCCAGGAATTATTGCTGCCTCTAGGGACAACAGCGCGATCAAGAGTGTCAGGTGAAACAATGCTGCTGTTGTAAAGTTGATGGAATCCTGCCTCTTTGGAAGCTCTTCTTTTGGACCCTTGCCTCCTTTAATTGGACTGTGCCAACTTTAGCAGCTACAGTACATGGAAGATATACAAGATAAAGCTGAACTATGTGATTATTCCATAGTTTGTTTTTTTTTCCTCCTTCTCCCCCACCCCCAAATCTCTACAAAATTATATATTAACAGTAAAAAGATAAATAGATTATGTAATGAGTTTCCGAGTAATCATTTTTATTTTGTATTTTGTATGATTTATTCTTCCTTAGTGTTTCCAAATTTATTAATAACAAAGTTTTGTATCAGTTTTCTCAAACTGCAAATGTTTCAGCTGGAATGCACAGTACAGATATTTTCAGTAGGGCTTTTCTACATAACAAATTTTTAATATTTTTTAAATTTTTCATGTAGTCACACTGCTAGCTCTTTCAGGGGAAGGTGTTTTTGACTTTTTTTGCTCTTGATAGGAGAGGGAAGGCATATATGCAAGGATTCTGGTATAAGATTTCTGATGTAGGTTTAAGACTTTCAAATTCTGTAATAATACAAACATGAATAGTTAAGAAATAAACCTCTATCTCCAAAATTTTCAAGTATACAGCTGCAAAAATATTTTTCACATTTCACACTTACAACTTCTACTAAAAAGTTTTTCCTCATTTTGCTGTGGCTAGTTCCTATAACTCAAGCAAGCACAATTAGAGCTAGTCAGGCATCTTTATCATTAAGTCTTTAATGGAAGCAGTTCCTTAACTGGTACTGTGGCACCAGGAAGGCATACACTGGCCTCTGAGGATTGCCACCCAGTTCTACTGTACCACTGCTTCTAGCATGGCCTGAGGGATCACTTGTACAGCTACATGCTTACACAACAACGTAAGCTAAGGCTAGAGTAAAACCAGAGTCAACTTTTAAAAATATTTCTCAGCCAGAAGAGCTATAACCAGGGGTTATTTCCATTTGAGATTTTTCTCTGTTTAAGGAGAAGAGGGAGAAACACCATTTTTATGGGAGCGACAAAAACCAGAAACACATTCTCCTGCCTTTCTCTCCTTGGCTTTGAAGGGTGTCTCAGCCCTGACATGTGACCTCCAAAGTCTTGCAACTTTTATAAGAAATTATTGCCAAGTGTGCTTTCTTATTCTAAATTTTAGTATGGCTTTGTGATCCATGCTGGCAGGGTTGGGATTAGCAAGTTCATTTTTGTTTTTAAGCCCCTCTGCCCCCAGCATTTCAGGATAGTATCTGTACAGCATTTACCCATTCTATGACCCTGTGCTTTTTCTGTGGTTCCAGGTTATTAAATACAGATGAAATGGAGATCATGAGAAAGCATGTCAGGGCACTATGAGAAGCCTGCATTCTCAGCATGGTGCTGCCTCAAATTAGGCAAGGGAAAAATTTAAGCACTGGTTTAGTCGGCACTCCACTTTCTAGAGCCCAGGCAACTGAGTTATAAGACAGAGTTTGATGTTCTTTCTTCAGATTAGCTGCTGAGAGCCACTCTTTAAAGTTTCAGTCTCTGGGTTTTTATTTTAGGTAGTCATCAGAA
Source organism: Pterocles gutturalis (assembly GCF_000699245.1). NCBI lineage: Eukaryota > Metazoa > Chordata > Aves > Pterocliformes > Pteroclidae > Pterocles > Pterocles gutturalis. The sequence continues at coordinate 40,436 of NW_010146225.1, forward strand.
AAAAGGTAAATGGCCTTTGAAGCAGGAAACAGATGTCACATTTGAATGTTGAAAGAACTCAACTTTAAAAATTGTGCTGCATCTTGCCTGTCCTTCTCTCAGACCATCCTTCTTTCATTTCATCTCTATACAATATCACTGTTTTGACGAGAGGCCTGGGAAGCTCTCTCATTTACTGGGCAGCATAGCAAACACACAATTTAGGGTTAAAACTGTTTCAGGTTAAGGTGGATGTTGAACCTGGCTGTGCTTGAGGTAAGGACTTGAAAGCTAGAGTATAAAAGCTGGAACATGCCCATATTCTGCTTTCCTCTTCTAATATTTCCAGTTTGAAAGAAGCTAAGCTTGATCTTTGTTAGTTTGAAGTCTGTTACTATTAAATCTCCACCAGCCACCAGCTATGCAGGGGGACGTGGGTGTCTCACAAGTGAGTGCATGCTATCCCAAAGAGCTTCAGCACGAGATAGATATCATTCCAGCTTTGTTCTGGTCATGAACTAGACACCTAACTACATGCATCCAGGAAGCTTTCAGACCAGAAAAGGAAGTGCCTGATAAGCTTAGGGTGCCTCTAGTGTTAGGTGGCAATTAGTAGGGTATTATGAATGTAGGGTGTTTGTCTGAGATTACCACAATTTGCTTAAATCATTATTCAGGTACCTAAATCTTTTTTTTTTAGCTTTGGATGACTTAATCTTGTTTTGCAAATGACTGCAAACTTCATTTCACTACCAGTAGTAATGCAAAATTCGCACAGAGAAATTGCCTTACTTGGAAATTATATGACACTTTTCTCATGGGAACAGCTTAAGTTTGTATAGGCAAAATGTTTTTCCCCACCTGGATCTGATTCAAAGTTAATTCAAATCAGTAGAAAGAGTTTAAGTCAACCATAGTCCTCCACAATTTGTGAATGTGAGCAGGATGGCATTTATCATATATAAAGGTCACAGTGTACAGCAGAGCAGTGTTCTGCTCCTAGGACCAATTCTAAACATAAGCAAAATGCATAGTAGACTAGAGAAAAATGGTGAGGGCTTCACTGTGTATGCCAGAGCACTGGAAATCCAGGCCGGCAACATATTCCCTCTTCTGCTGAGCAATAGTGTTAGGATGTATGAGAAGACAGTAACTGGAATAGAAAAGACCTTCAGGCCAAAAGAAAAATAAGTATTTCCAAAAGAAGTAACCACTGCCTCCAGCAGTGGCAGGAGGAGCAATTCCATCCTGGAGGGTCTCTTCTCCCTTCAGTTCCTGTTTGTTTTTTTTTTTTTCCTTTTTCCTTTTCTGTGGCAATCTCACTGCCTCACCTCTGAAGCTGCAGGTCTCAGTGCTGTCAGTGCTGCTGAAGGATCTTGACTAAGTTTTTCTTGTAGCCTCTTTTGTGCTACAGAGATCATTATACCATTCTAACCTCAAAGCATGGGATATCCATTGTTGTCTGGAGAGCTTATGGAATCTACGTCCTCCAGTTTTTCAAGAAATGGCCAAAGTAGTGGCTGACTTGATCTGGAGTTGGGGACAGTATTACTTCTAGCAGGAGGCTGGACTTGGCAACCTCCAGAGACCCCTTCCACCCTAAATTTCTTTTATTACATTTTATCATCCTCCATGTGAGATCTCCAGTCATTCACTGAAACAACTATTAATGCTGTGTTAGAATGTCCCTGTCTCATTGTTAGGCTAGAAGTGCTGATTTGGTAGATTAGTTGTCCTTTCAAGTAGCTGAGTGGTCTGAAATTTTTGACACTCTATGTATGGGCTGGTGCTGATTTATACCAGCTGAGGGTATGGCATTCAAAGTGCATTTTAATTTTACTTTGTCTATTGTATGCAATTCTGTTTTCTTAACAACTTGTATTAATATTTTAGGAAATATGACATCAAAATGATTGACAATCTTTTTGGTTTATTTTTTTTTGGTTTTATTTCCAAAAAAAAGAAGCTAGAACATACTTTTGCTTCAAGCGAACTCTGCTTCTAGTCATGGAGCTGAAGCATACAATAGAACAGGCAGCTTTTATTTCAGACAGTCATAGCTCCCTTTGGTCCAATAAATTTAAAAGCAAGTGGTTTCTGTGTAGGCCCTTTTTGTATAACAGCATTATTTTTACATACAATTCACTTAAAAAAATACAAGAGGGGAATATTCTTCCCAGTTGTGAGACTTCAAAGCAATATTGTTTTGACTGGACATTTACTTATAGAATAAATGCATGTCACTGCAAAAACTTCCCAGAAATATAATTACTGTGCTGCCAACTCTTTCACTTCTTCTGCTCTGTAAAAGGTATACATCCATGCAGCCACAATAATGGTTATAAGACATTATATGCCACATGCAGTCCAGCTAAAATATGGGAACAGGATTCCTCTGCATCAATACAGGGCAGGAAGAAGTACATACTGACGTGAAGACAGAAGTCTCTGTTATACCTGAATAGTAGCACGTAAATAGAAGGGCAGAAATCTAAGGGGCCTGAGGGTCTTGTGTTAATCATGTGCTCCTGCATTACTGATGTAGTACTAGACTGTAATGGAAGTGTTGGCCTTGCAACAAACAGCAGGTTGTAGAAGACAGGGTCCATACATTTGCATATACATGTGAAACAGCAAATGGTGCAGCAAAGAAAAATTGGTGAAAGGCTATGCTATAGACCACTGTGAAGTCTTACTGAAAATTGTCCAATAATCTTCAATAAACCCAGTCATTTCTTCCCTATTTTTTCACTGTCAGTTCACTGTTTAATTGAGAGCCCATCAACATGGCGTTAACACAGGCAGATGTTACCTTGCTCTGTTGGACACAAGTCAGCTCTCATCCAAAAGTGCACGTCCTCGTTAGCGCTCTACTGAGTATCCCACTTCTCAGTAGTACTTTTCCTCTCAGGTTCAGCACTGCACTATGTGATGGGATAATTTTTGTTCAGCTTGGAATGCACCCAGAGAGGCTCAGAGCTGGATAATGCATAGGCATGACTCAGATGTTTTCTTTTAGTATTCTGTAAAAAAATCCAGCAACATCCATGTAGTCTTGTAGAAGCAGTAGTTCAAAGTAGTGCAAAATAATGCTTTGCCTTAAGTTCAGGTGACTATTACTTTTCTGCACAGATAGCATTCCAAATATTTCCTTCTATGATTGCTTAGTTGATTCCATTGCACAGTGTTCACATGTATCTGATTACCACATTCTCAGTAAAAGCTGAAGAACAACCTTGTGGTTTGCCAAAAAATTAAAAACGATCACCAGTGAGATAGCTTTACTTTGGCAATGAGAGTAATTACAGATGACATGAAAACACATACAGACGCACCTGTTGAGAAAAGGTGGTTTGGGGACACTGTCTCAGCAGTACTAACTATGAGTTTTTAACCGTTCTAAATTTTCATATTATGTGTATTAATCATTATAATTCCTCTGGTTCTCAGTAAATACAACCACAATTTTATTCAATTGCGAATTGTGTTCTGTAGGCCTACTATTTTTCCTTTTCACCTATTTCTGATAGCACACTTTTTTGTATAAATACTTGACCTTGATATAATTAAGACTTTTATAGTGGGACAGGAATCATTATATTATCTCTGTGCTTTCTCTTACTGTGAAGAATTCTGTTTCCTTACATTTGGTAAGATAAATGCAGGGATGATATTTATAAGAAGAGGATGAGAAAAGTCCTGTGAGGTCCCGGTCCCCACCAGCATCAAGAACATGTAAAGTGCAAAGCTATTATCTCCTTCACCTGTGAAAATAGCTCTGGGAAGAGCGAAAACATACTCAGTTATTTCCATTTGTGAAGTTCACCCTAGATGTCTTCTGGGGCTGAATGTCTCTATGAAAGAAATTACAGTCACTTGTTGATAGTCTGAGGAGCTTATGAAACAGCTCTGAATCCTCTCCAATTTTTTTCCATCTTATTTTCTTAAATTGTATAGATCCATAGCACTTGTCTGTGGCTGTCCACTGCTCAAAGACCTTTTTCTTTATGGAGGTGATTGAGATCACATCAGCGTTGTTGGGTTTTTCACTAGAAGCCATGAGAAATCATTTAGGACTCTTATGGCCCAACATACAGAATGGGGTGAGCAGACGGAGAGAAGAAGGCTGCTGGTAGATTGCCTACTCAGAAAGGGGTGAGTAGCTGCCTCTCTGTATTGGAGGATAACTACTGATTTGATATGGTTGTGGTGCTCCCAGTTGAGACAAAGAATGTTACCGCTTTGCAAGGTGTTAAATAAACCCCAGTGGGAAACTGTCTTCAGACCTGTGTGTGGTTCTGGTCACTCCATTTGTCAAGTTGCGTTAAGGTAGAAATAGCTGCTGAGAAGGGTGGTGGTAAGAAGGAAAGCCTGTTTTATTAGAGAGGAATAAAAGAGCTTGGCTTTTATAGTCTCGCAAAAAAGCTGAGAAAAAGTATATTACTGGCCATAGATAAATGGAAAGCAAATTCTAGGGTGGAAATCATATGTTGAAGTGAAAAGATAATGAGCACAGTCAGAAATTACTACAAGCTAACCATTATTGTGTTCACATTAGAAATTAAAATATACTGTGCTGTCAGAGAAGAGGGCTTCTGGGATAGCCTTGGCTATTGGAGCAGTGCACACAAAAGCTGACTGATTTTTAAAATGAAGTTCACCAGTTTTTGAAAGGGATTAGATGATGTGGCATCTATGGTTATTAGGGGGCTAGACCCAGTGATCCTTTCTAATTGTGTGCAGAAGAAGATAGATTTGTGCAGAGCATCCCCTCTTGACTGGAAATCAAAAAGAACATGATTAGATTAATCATCTTTATCAGCCTTTTGGCTACAATTTGATCATCAGTTGTTGCCATACCACACCACATTAAGACAACACTTTCCCCTGTGTTGTAGACTATGTACAGTCCCATGCTTGCTTTTAATGTGGATCAAAGAACAGAAATTGCTGGAATAGGGGGAAACATCAGAAGATGATAATGTTCCTTTTTCTCTGCCCTGTCTGACAGTTGAACCATTTTCAGGCACATTACTATTCCTTATGGAATTGTGGAAGAGCTGCCACCATCTCTTCTATGAACAAGGTACAACAGAGCTAACAAGTAGACCATGAAACCAGATTTGCCTCAGACTCTTTCCTGCATGACAGAACATTCAGGGAAGAGTTTCCACACTTGTGCCCTTGATTCACTGCCTGGAGATATGAGAGGAACTAGGAAGCAAGCCTAATCTTTGTTTCTTTTCCTTGGCAATTTTAATTCATGAAAATACTCTCTGTGGTCCCAAATCCAAGGCTTCCTATGCTGATCTCACTTTTTTTTTCTCTACAGTCTTTGGGCAAAACAATGTGATATTAGAATTGGCTTAGATTGAGGAGAAGTTGCTGTGCTAGCTAAAAAGTTGGCACCACACCTTTTATTCACAATGCTGCATGTTAGTGGTGTCTGTTCAGATAACCTCTAGCTACAGTTGAGTAATACCACAAACGGGGAAAACCCTAGAGAAATAGGAAAATCCCTAACTGTTTGTGCATTGTGTAAGTATATTTTGCTTAGGCTCTTTGCCAAAGCAGATATGAATCAAAGATGCTCTCTGTAGAGCAGTAAAATGTACTATCGTGTTCAGGATCTTATTTTTGCATAAAAGACACACACAGCATTTGTGAAAGGGGAAGAAAGTTTTTTCATTCTGGTTTTAGTGTGTTATGTTTTTCTATTTGCATTCATCACTGAAAATTCCTGAAAACAAAAGATATAGAAAGTGGGACAGGAACTTGCTTAATTTATTTGAGTTGTTATTTGAGACAAATGGTCTCTTTTGACTATTTTGCAAAATGATTATAAAAGAAAATACCACCCCCACTCCCCCTTGGTATTGTACAATAAAAAGAAACACTTACTGAAAAAAAGGAATTGAGCTCTGACCAAGTGCTCGCTGTAACTGGGAAGCGTTTGTGTGAATGTTTGGTTATTTATGTAAACCTTCCCAACAACTCTTCACCCAGAACAAAACCAAGTGCCCAAGAAGGACAAAACATCTCCCTACCAGAACAAAAATCATTGACAGATATGTTTCTTTTTTCCCATGGAGAAGATGAGAAAATAAATGCAAGATGGTACAGGAAAGTACTTAGATGGTAGGATTCATCTGAGCAATAGTGAAAAACATTTAATTAGGATAGACTAGATGGTATAGGAGTATTTCTGCATCATCCCACAGCCCTGGGGTGGGATTTTTTCATGTTTATAACTTAAGAAAATTTATTTACATATGATTTGCATTTGTCAGGTGTCATATCAGGGGCTCCGAATTGCTGGCCTTCTTTAAGTAAAAGGCTGAATCCTCTGAGTTTTGTGAGATTTTTGTTGTTTACTTCAATGGGATCTTGATTTTTTTGTAATGTATTTTGCACCATGATTGTAACCAGAAAGGACAGTTAGAGAAGCTAGACATGATATTCTAAGAACTTTTGACTGGCAATTGGGAACTCTCTCAAGCCACCTAACCAAAATATTTTCAGTAGTCTGGCTGCGAAATGGGAAGTTAAAAATACAGAAGTAATTTGCTAAATTATCAACCTCATGAGAGATTAATTTCTTCCAGTAAACAGTGGCTTAGCAATTAGTTGATCCAACAGTTAGGTTTTCTCACCAAGAAAGCTGTCTCCCTAACTCACTCATTTTTTTTTTTTGCAGTCATTTTGTATATTTGTCTGTTCCACTGCTTAAGGCCATGGAGGGCCTCAAGTAAAGAGACTGAATTCAAATTGTCCTGCTGCATACTCCTGCAGGGTTTGGTTAGAAATAATTCAAAATTAGGGCTTTGAAACAGCAGTTAAGATTCCAGTGGAGTTTTATATGAGTTGGCATGTTCTGCTTTTATTGATTTAGTGTTGCACTGAGTCATTCAGAAAGCTATAGTCTTCCTTCTATTGATTAATGTGCATTGGGAGAATCAGCAAACTACTAATTAAGCATTTTTGGGGGAGGCAGAAATAATTAATAGATGACAAATATTTCTATGAACACTCTATGAAATGAGGTTGCATCAGTTACATTTTTCAGTTGTTCAGGGGGATTTGAGGAATTTGTTAAAACATTGAAATAGAAGTACCCCAGTTTTGGAATAGTTCTGTAAAGAAGTTTATAGAGTCATAGATTTGTAGACTAGTTTGGGTTGGAAGGGACCTTTAAAGGTCATCTAGTCCAAGCCCCCTGCAATGAGCAGGAACACCTTTGACTAGATCAGGATGCTCAAAGCCCAAACCAACTTGAACTTGAATATTTCCAGGGATGGGGCATCTACCACCTCTCTGGCCAACCAGTTCTAGTGTTTCACCACCCTTATCTTCCTTATGTCCAATCTAAATCTACCCTCTTTTAGTTTAAAACCATTACCCCTTGTCCTATTGCAACAGGCCCTGCTTCGAGAGTTGATGTAGCATTGTGTAGAAGCAGCAAAAGTAATATCTTTAACAATGTCACAAGTAATTTTGTTATCTTCAGTCTATGGAAGCATATGATCATCTCTGTCTTACTATAAAAAGTTATTTAAAATACCACCTTTTATGCATCTGAACTTTATGAGTTGTAGTGACAAGCTGCCAGTTGTAAAAGGTGACAACTTACCTCCAGAAGGGATTATTAAAAATGGAAGTGCCAAAAGAACAAAGCAATGAGAACTAATACAGGTTAATACTGGTCACTGGTTTTCTAAAAGCCTTTCTTTAAAATAAGCTTATCTAGCTATAAAAAGTGGTGGCAAAGGACGAAAAACTTATTTCTCAGGTACTCTAGGCAGCTGCCATAGGGTAGCTAACATGCTGTCAGTTCTCACCTACAGAGATATGATTTTGCTTTACAGCTATGTTTATGAGGAGGACAGAATTACCTGTGGACAAAAGCCTCATGGAAGACAGAGAAATAGTTATTTTATGGTGTGCTAATGCTTACCCAGGCTGCAGCCTTTGTGTTTGTCTACAACTTGAAAACTTCCCGATGTCCATTGAGAGAGTTTCATCAGCTCTAAAACTCACAGATTGTTGGCTTCTTGACAAGATCCTAAAATGTTTTAAAAGGACTGAGAGCTGCCAGTCAGTTTGAGAGCGGAGGAGACAAGGTGGTGCCTGCTCCTTTTGTGGGTGTGACAAAAGTGTCTCTGTGAGTGATTTTAAAGGAAAGCAGAGGGGAACATACATGCTGTATACAAAGAAATACTGGTGTAAGTGCTATGTCAGAAACTGAATGCCAGAACAGCAGACAACGGTATTTGCTGGCTAAGTAATAGCTTCTCTTTAGAATGTCGGGCATAGGACTCAAAATCAGATTTGTTATTTTTATACTCTACAGAATTTTAGTGTGTGGCTAAGTGTTTATTTTACTGTGAAGATGGATGTAGTCTGTCTGAAAAATAGCTGGAAACTTGTTAAAATCTCAGAGTCAGGCTTGCTTTGCATCTAACAAAAAACACTTTACCGCTTGAACATGGTGAAGTACTGTGCCTACTAATTTCATTTTCAGGATTCTGCGCCAGATAGTTCTCAAAAATAAAAAGGCAAGTCTTGTTTCTAAACTTCATTTGCAATTACTGTAATACTTCCTTCCATTTGCCTAGTGTGATCTTCTAAATATCATATATAATATTCAGAAGTGTTCTACGTATCTTCCGTTTAAAAACTACTTGGTTTCTTTGCCCTGGTATGAAGCAGTCCATTGGAACAAAACAATATATAGGTTACTGCTCAATGTGAATGGCAGTAGCTTGTAAAATGGTGTCTATATTCGATGGTGCTGTTATACTTGTTATAACAATTACACCTCAGCAGAAATACATGAAAATAAGGATAATGCTAAACTTGTGTCCCCATACGTATCAGGCTGTCATATGCAATAGAAATGTGCATGTTCACTGTATTTGAATTTATATTTTTTTTTATCTTGAAAGTTATTTCTGTTGTGAATTGTATGTTCCCTTGCTTAAGGTATGTTTATATGTGTGTACAATGATTAAGCAATATTTATTTTCATTGTTGCCTCAGCTTTTATAATATTTTTGTTTCTGTTTGCAGGGGATTCATTGTAAAAGCAAGCCTTCCAGTGAGTATACATCATTCACATTTTTACTACATTTATTTTTGGAAGATTAAGATAATTTATTGCAGATAATAAATCCACTTTCCCGGTAACATCAGATCTGTCATGACAGAGTATTTACCCTCAGTTTCCTTGTACAAAACAAGTAACAGGTTAATAATGATTGTGCATTTTTGCTTTATGATTTTCCTTACTGTAGATGGTCACTGGGAGAATTTGCTTAGTCATTTCACCTGTTTTTATTGCTTCTACTTGTATTTCCTGCAGTAACAGTACAGGCTCTTGAACTACCTGAACTCTGAAGCCTCTGTCAATCACTCCTCCAGTGCACATAGTCACTTGACAGGGAAGTAGGAGGCAGCTGCCTTGCAGGCAGTCCCCCCCGCAAGAGGACAGTCCTAGCCAGAGGCCCAGCTCTGAGCACGGCTTGTCTCCGCGGTGCCTTTCCCGGATCCGGGTAGCAGAGTCCGCAGGCAGGGAGAAGCTGCAGCGGAGCCACAAGCATGTGAGATGCTGATGCTGTGGCGTGGGGCGTGAGCCGAACAGCAGCTGTCAGGAGTCTTACTCTGAAAGCGTGGCATTTATGGGATGTATTGAGCTGCAAACAAACACAGCTGTGGAAGGGATGCAGTTAAAAGTTCGACCTGAAAAAGTCTCTAGCTTTCTACTGGCCAGCAGAGTGAACCATCAGTGGCTGGTTCAAGGACTGTGAATGAATCTTTTTAGGATTAGAGAGCTGAGCTGCTAGTTACACAAACTATGTGGAAGAAATTGTAGAAGAGGAGAGAAATGGGGAGTGTTGACCTTTGTTCTGCCTAGCTGGAGCATGCCTTCGTGCCCTCGGGCAGCACAGGCTGAGGAAACCAAACTTTTCAACCCAGGTCTCAAAGGGAGAGACACCTGCAATACTGTTGGTTACGAGTTAAAATCTGTGCTGGGTATTACACAAATGCAGATCTAGATGGTGGAGGCTCACTACATGTACCACGAGGTGGTGATTCATTTCACCCATCTCAGGACAAGGTGATTTATGTGCTGGGAGGGAGGCAAGAGGAGTTCTCCCTCTCTGTGGACTGACAGAGGTACTTACATGATGCGCATAAGCTTGAACTAGATGTTTAGCTCTTAGCTGAATATAGACTTTGGGCACTGAAGAGTTTGTAAACTAAAGATCCTTATCTTTCAAGGTGACACACATGAAGCAGAGGTTTTCAGTCCTCTTGCAGGTATTCAGTCCTGGCTGAAAATGACTTATCAGCTCCCTTTAATACAAGTAACATGTAGAATGACTCAGTCTTACAGGGGTGATGAAAAAACATTTTTAGTCTTCATCCTGCTTTACTTGTGCAACAGTGGGTGTATACTTATTTCCATACTTCCTTTTCTATAGTAATTCTTTTTATTATTTATTATTTGAGGTAAAATTACATTAAAAGACCTTAACTGTATAATAGAGCACCTTTGCAGTAGACATTGCTATCAGCTGCAACAAAAAGATGACTTTATTTCCTAGAATTTGCAGCTATGAGCTCAGTAGCATTTGTCAAAATTTGACTCTGCCTTCTCCCTCCTGCTCTTTTAGACTATCAGTAGAACATAAGGGCTACTGTAGTATTTGAAAGGCCCTATAATGTATCCAGACATTGATATTAATATAGCAATGATTTCAAAAAAGCTGTACATTCTCAGAAAATGTATTTGGCACAGTGTATCACCATGTTGTCCATTATCCCTGACAGTACTTTTTGAAAATAGAACTGTGAAACCCTTATAATTTACTGTGCATTGAAATATGTTGTGAAAGAGAGGCTGTCAACCTGACATTTAATCAATTTCATAATTGGTGTAAGTTCTTTTAAGTAGCAAATTTTGGTATTTATTAACTGAAGTGCACCATGTGGTTATCTTAGGAGAGCATATCTAGTTTGTTTATGAAGTTTGTTGAATCATCCTAATGCATAGATGCAGCAGATACTATGGTAAATCATATGCAAATAGGTTTGAAATGGTACTGTAATTTATACTCGTGGAATGATGCTCCAGTGAAGCAATTTTAGTGTGGTTTAGATATGCTCACAGATTTAGCACTGTTAGTATCCTAAGTAGTTCAGATTCTTAAAATTCTTGTAGGGAAGAAATATCAGACAAAAAATATCAAGATTTTCTATTGGTTGTTGGCCTAAGCCTGTTGTTAATGGGTTTTCTCTGCTTTTATTTTTTTCCTGTTTCTCCTGTTTCATCTTCTTGCCTGAAGCTTCAAATTATCCATCTAATAATTTCTATTGCGTATTCATTGCTCAGCTCTGGCTTCTGTTATCCAAGTGTACATAAGGTGTGTTTTGCTGTCATGACAGTTCTGGGTTGATTGCTGCATCATCCATCAGATAAGAAATTAATCTGCTGTGGTTGAGCTGATGGCAAAAGTACAAGGAAAGTGTCTACATGCTGAATAGTAAGCCTTGGCTTTTTTATGCATGGGCTTATATGGGTCCATAATCAAATAATCTTTTATTACAGCAACAATCCCTCTCTCATGTAGGGCTAATTACAGTTATTATTAATAAACATAAAATTTAGGAAAGATTTACTCAACAGATGGTTTGTGTAGCAAGATGTATCCGTATGTCTTCTGGGGTGTAGATCACACTACTCGTGAGAAAAGGAAAGAGGTGTGTGTTCCAGAGGAAACTATCTAAGGGGGGGATTAAAAGATGATAAGGTAACAGTTTACTGAAGAATTAGTCAGAAATGAGTCTCATACTGTGATGATTTATAGAATGAAAATTATTTTTTGTCAGCTCTTCCTGGTGTCATGTGCTTATTGTGATCCAAAACTAATATCCTCATGCATGATATCCATTTAAATTATTATTAATGAGTTTTGCAGTATCTTTTGCAATTGTCAAAATGTATTATAAAATTAAGGGAAAAAATCCAAAATGGAAGAGTAATTTCATTTTATACAGTGTATATTACCTATTTGTTCCCAGTTTGAAGGTAGAAACTGTGGTCAAGGAAGACAGTGTTCCTGCTTATGGACAGGCAGTACTCCATAAAACTCTATTTGTGTATCTGCCTCGTGCTGATCCAATGGCAGCAGTGCACCTAGGTGTGATTTAGGATTCTCCTGAGATAGTTCCAAGCCTGCGGTATCTGGTAATACAATACCTCAGGCACTAGTAACTAAGGACCGAATTCAATTAAGTCATGACAATCTCTCCTAAAAATAAGTAGGGTCAAATTATATGGTCAAATTTTCTCAAAGAGAACACTTAGTGAAGAACTGTCAGCTTTGACAACGTATATATATGTACATTGCTCTTCTGTGAAATCATTTCTACACAGACATGGGAATAGGCAAGATTAGGCCTGGATCAAGAAGTTTACTTCAACAACCAAGAAATTAAGCAGAAACAGCTGGTCCTGGATTCCATTTGGTATCCACAACTGCATGTCATATGAGGCAGTCAAGAAAATTATCTTTTTGAGGAAAGAGACAGAGCTAAAACTAATCATGACTTATCATGTTATTAGTAATAATTATCAGGTAGTTCTGCAATATAATAACCTCCCAATTAACTGTGGGTGGATTGATTGGATGTTGTGCAATAACTCTCCATCCTGAGATACCTTCAGGATTATTACACCACCCATTCTTGGAACCCGGAATATAGTGTTCACATCTGGCTGCTGTACACTGTACTTCTCAAGGCTGCCTCACCTCTGTTGAAACATGTTTACAAATTCTTCAAAAGTCAATGTACTCTCCTACTCTTAAAGCCCAATTTGTATATTTTGCACAATCGGTGGTTTTGCTTTGGTTTGCACATATTATCAATGGAAGACAATAGCTAAGAGCTGACTACTGTCAGTTGAGGTAAAGTGTCCTTGTTTTTCCATTCTTTTCCACTTAGTTCATATCAGCATATCCTATTGCCTCCAAAAGATGCTTAATGGCACAGACCAGGATAATGGAGTGGAGGTTCAGGTGTGAAGCATTTGTCTTTTCTGACTTTCGATAAGTATCATGAAGAACTTATTTCTCCTGGTACCAGATGCAAGGGCATCTTAAGGCCTGACAGATTGAAGGCAAGGTACCACATTTATGTCAGCCTTTCTACACGTCCTGCATATGTCAGTGTCTGATCCCCGACAATGGGCTTCAGCTGCAACTGGAAACTGTGAAAGCAAGAATCTCGTCATATAGAAAGAGCTCCTGTACAGGTTAATACACTTTCAGTCTTTAAATTTAGAGCACTTTCCTTCATTGGAGGGGCAAGGTAGGATTAGGAAAAATTTCTTCACTGAAAGAGTGGTCAGACATTGGAACAGGATACCCAGGGAGGTAGTTGAGTCACCATCCCTGGAGGTGTTCAAGAAACGTGTAGATGTGGTGCTTAGGGACATGGTTTAGTGAGTTAGGTGGTGTGGGTTGACAGTTGGACTTGATGATCCTTGAGGTCTTTTCCAACCTTAATAATTCTGTGATTCTATGATAAGCTTTGTCTTTCCTTCTCCTCCACATCCTACCCTTTCTCTGTGAGAACAGTGGATGTGTCTTCCGTGTGAGTCAATGGGCATCCATGCTTGACAACAATTCATGGCTAAACGTTGAGGGATGCACCTTTTCCTGATGATCTGAGTTAACGGTGTTATCTTGTATTTTATGGCAAGCACAGTATTGTGGCACTTCTGTTTCATACTATGCTCTTTGCCACACTAGTTAAAGTCCTCCTAGGAATATGTTCAGCAGTATGACTAATAAGATTCAATTGTTTTTTTTGTTCTTCTAGACTCTCCTCAAGGGGAGGAGAAAGTGCAGTGAAATACTTTGTTTTACTTGTGTGGCTTTTAACTTTCGTGCTATGTATCAACGTTAGAAGAGTAAGAAATATTTCGGAGAAATTACTGTTATGTAGTTAAAGCTAAAAGGAGGTGTGGTGCATTGTACACCATGAAGCCAAGGTACAAAACCCAGTTCCCTGGCTATTTGTTTTGATAGTTTCTTGAACTCTTAATTTTTGGGGCTGCAAACAATGTACATGAGATAGAGAAGCCCAAGGAATACATTGGGGATTAAGTCCATTCTACTAACATAAACTCATAAATAAATAATTGATTTCTGTACAGGGCAGTTGAGAAGTAGAAAGAAGTAAAATATGGCTGACTGGTGAGATCTGGGGCCTTAAGACTGGTTTTTTTCTTTTACATTAGCCTACAGAAGGCAGCTGTGCAAATCTATGTCCTAAGGCTTTGGGATGAGTAAATTTGCATAGGAAAATAAGATGAGACATAATAGCTGTGTTCTGTGCCTACTGTTTATACCTTGAAGAAGGCCCGGATAACATTTATTCTGCTTGTGCTGTTCAGGTCTAAAGGAGAAGGAAATCCTGTAGATGTGAGGATTTTTTCCATGACTAGGAATGCAATGGTGCCCTCTTGTGTGTAATTGATATTTTAACAGCAGTTGAGACCATCAGCCAATCTTAAAATTAAAACTACCTGTGAGAGTGCTGACAATATACAGGCAATGGTTTTGATAAAAAGTTTAAATAAACTATTAGTCTAGCCACGATGTAGCATATCTGATTATTTAAAAACACTAGGTGTGCTCTGCTGGCCTTAACTGTTAGAAGTGTGATTCCTTCCTCTTGTGGGCTAACACTTCCTTAAGCCAGGAAATTTATCAAACCCCACCTGTAATGTAGTTCTTTCCAACCCCCCTGCATTGCTAGTGAAGCCAACTAGCTATGTTGGCCATGTGAAAGTCTTCGGTAAAGGACTGGCTTTGCTGAAGTCAATTGTGACCTTCCTACTGATTTCAGTAGAGTTGGATCTTCACCTTTGGTCCCTTCCCTCCCCCAGACATCCTGTGCATAATGAGATTTCTCTATCTTTGTATTTGCATTTGCAGGTGGCATTTTTAACAGCTTCTGCCATGACGCTCCTGCATCTCTATCTTCTATGGTACTGAAAAGCATGAAGATATCAACAGTGATGAAATGTGTCCCAGGAAGCCCATGCTCTCTTCATTTAAACATTAAAGGAACCCTGAGCCTGGATGGTAGGAAGCAGTTTGCTATTGAATCATTTCTGGTTATATTTTGTTTATAGCTGTTCAGCCAAATTTTGCTCCCTATTGCAATATTTGTGTCCAAGCTGCTTTAATGTAATTGTATCAGGAAGATATCTTTTGTGAAACCATTTTACTACAAACCAGGACAAAGCCTTGGCCTTTCTCAAGGGAATGAGAACTAAGATAATGAATTCAAGGCAACTGAATTTTTACTGCTAAAATGGCACACTTAACCAGTCATCTACCAGTGCCCCAAGCATACTGCTGCCCTTTTCTTTCCTGCTCTGACACCTGTGTATGCACAGGCACACACTAATTCTGTCTGCCCTGGTAACTCAGACATGAGTAACTGAGCCAACAGAAGGAGAAACTGTTTCTGTATCTGAAGTTACAATTCTGCACTAAAAATGAAAGCACTCAAACATTCTGGGCATAGTCTATTTTTACTAACACCCTGCTATTCATTTGCTAAGTGTGTTACCATTTAGATATTTCTTTGTGTACGTCACTCAGAGTTAATAGGTTTATTTTAAAAATTTGCATAAGAATTTGCATAATTAAAGCTTTGGTTTATAGCAATTTGTATTAAATCCTTGCTCCTGCCCCCATGTGTGTGTTATGTATAACATTCCTTTTTTATCAGAGATAAAATCCGTGTGCTTTTCACTTAGAAGGAAAGCTTACAATATGATATAGTTTAATTTATTTTTTTGTTTTTCTTAAAGATGCTGAAATTATATTTTTGAAATCTATTCCTAACTCATTTCAGAAAATATCCGTGGGCTGGAAATTTGTTCTCTTTCACTGGACACACAGCAATCTCAGTGCACAAATGTGAGATTTGCTAGAAAAAAAAGCAAGATGCTTAATGGAAAGAAGGTAGACTCTTTTTTGAGTTGTTTTGCATTTCAATGTCTGTGAACCTTGGGAAAAAATATATTTTGTATCTGTCTTATTTTCTTCTCTTACTGATGTGTGGAAAACTGCAATGAAATGTGTGCTTCAGCATTATCAAATGTAATTCCATAACAGTGTCCTTTTATAACCTATAAATTCAGTTCTCTGCTATTTTCATGCTTCCACTTACCTTTTTGCAAGAAAAGGTGCCTCTGCAAAGCCTAATTTTATATCAATCTTATTAGCTTTCTTTTTGTGCCCACAAAATTGTAGGGAAGCTTTTGTAACTCCAATTGATAGGAAGCAGAATGCCACAGGGATTTTAAGTGCATACTTGTGATTTATTTAAGTCCAACCATGTCAATGGAATTTACACGTCTAGAAGACAGCCAAATACCCAAACAGTTGTGCACATCTGTCCTAAATCATGGTACTGGTTGCAGCAGCAGAGTACAATTTTTTACTAAAGTAAATAAAGAAGTATTTGTTATTAAAAATTGCAACTGCAAAAAAAAAATATAAAAAAGAACCATCCTTGATCAACTGTTTAAAATAGATGAATTTTTGCTTTCAATTACTGGTGGATAACTGTTATTAATCTCATACAGAATGTGTTACTTCATGTGCTTTGTAAATGTTATATTGATTGCACATGTGAAGCAAAGTTCTTCTTCCACACTGCAGTTGCAGTTTACGCTCTCTATCACTTGATGATAAAATGTCCCTATAGGCAAACCAGGGCCAGCGATGCCGATGCACAGCTGGTAGCTTTTAGAGAAAGGTAAGTTTATAGGAAAGACTCAACAAACATATTTAATGAAATTTTCTTAATTTCTGTTCAGTGACTAGAATGGTGATATGTCTTTTACTCTCCAAATACCTTGTACCAAATAGGAGTATATCCAACATGAAAACCTATATGGAATTTAATGGTTACTGCTATCAGTGAGGGAATGACTGTCTGTAACTGGACCTCAAGTTTTGTCCCCTAAATTACTTTCTCTCACAAACTGTTTCTGGAATGAATAAATTTGCTGAAGTTGCCATTAAATGTTTAAACAGACTTTTTTTTTCATGTTCTGCAAGTATTTGTGCTTGTAAAATGCCTACAAACTGGGACTTTTGGTAGTATGAAAGACCTTTTTGCTTCTGAAGTTCAATAAGCATTGGGTACGTGTATTTCTATGCTTTTAGGATTATTTGATAGCTTGTAGATATTTGGATTTCTGGAAGTGAAGAAGATAGCAATGTCCTGGATTAGAAGTAATGATACTCTTTGAAATCCTTTCGTTAAGTGGTATCTTCTTTTACATTTTTAATGCTGCAATATCTGAGAATGCTTAATGCTGCTTGTAAATATAAATAAATCTGAACAATGAGTATTGCTTGCTTAACTCTGGTAACCAGTGTTTTTCATGTATTCTGGAAGTCACACACAAACTTGATTTTATAAATGTTTTAAACAGGTACAGATACAATTCAATTGCATTGAAGTCAATGTAGCACAGCACATCTATGTGACCATGAAAACAGTACCAAATTACTGTGAAGTCAAGCTGAGTCAGGAATACTATGTTGAAGGTAGGAAAACATCTTAAACCAGATGTTTTTCAAGAAATATATTTTCAAAGAAAAAAACCGAACCAAATGAAAAAACCCCAAATGCAAAGCCAAATCACATTCTGGGATACACTGATATAACTGATGGTAGATCATGTATGCCAGGACCAATCTTATTCTACATTTTGGTGATTTATTCTGTGCATATAAATGTTTAACTTGCTATAAAAAACAGAGACCAGAGTTTATATCTAAAAGTATACTGAACTACACTGTGCATTTGTCCTAATTGGCCTCCTTGTGATTGGCATATGCTTTTTCTCTGCCTGCAGGTTCAGTCCTGTGTGCTCTCTGTGCATAAGATGGAGCCTCTGCTTCTCTTCATAGTTAGGCTGCAGGTGGTTTCAGAGATTGAGGAAAGCTTAATAAGAAAGTGTAAAGAAATTTCTTACTTTCGGTAGCTAGCTGTGTTCTAGCCCTGTTTTCATATAACTGCATAAGATAAGGTGGCATTTTTCAATATTTTTGGGGTAGAGTGCCTACCATGTGCATATAAAAGTAGATTGAGCGTTGTGGTCCAGCCAAGATAGTGTGGCTAGTGGAGACAAGTGCATGAAATGTTGGTGCAAAAACCGAAATGAGATCCCTTGTTCGGTCCAGTGCCCGGGATTGTCCTGCCTTCCCATCTCCAGGTGGGTGGCTCTTGCCCTTGCCCTTGCCCCTTGGTACAGTATCATCCCTTGCACACAGTATCAAATATGTTGTGGCTGTTTCATGATTTCATAGAAGTAAAGCCTTTTTGTAATTAAAAAGCCTTTAATTTTCTTGATAAATCCTGATTAGCTATTGAAGTAGATATGCAACTTTGTGAATAAAGAGGGGGGGGGGAATAAGGTTTTATAAAGCCCAGTTTTAAGACACTTTACTAGAGTGCGTAAAGAAATTAAAGTAGGAAATATTTGTCTGGGGAAAAGAACTGTGTGGGGAAATGAGAGCAAAGTGCTGCTCTAATACTGAGTTAAGCAAGGAGAGATGAAAACTGTAGGCAGAGCTGATTTGGTGTTCTTAAATCAAAATTCAAGTTTTGGGGATACAAACATTAGATATTAGTTCTGAAAGTGTCACCTGGCTTCTTCTGGTAAATACGGTGTTTCTTTGTAAGCCTAGAGTAGAGTCAGAATGGCAAAAATACACAGTTGTTTATGGTAGAAAAATAAGCCAGGTAAACCACAGGAGTAGCTTTCAAGGAAAGAATAACTTGTTATTATTTTTATTATTATTCTTACTTAAATATTGTTAGGTACTAGGTAAAGAAGTGCAGTAGAAACCCCCCACTGGTGAGATAGCTCCTGAAAGCAAGTTGTGATATAATCTCTGTGTGTGGTAAGAGTACTTTTATTTTTTGCTGTTTACCTAGAAGTGGATGTAAATCTGCCTTTAAAAAGGGATATAAGAGATTTCGTGTGGGAAAGCTATTGGATAATTTGGCAGTTTATTTACACAGTTACATAAATAAAGCAGCACTGAAGAAAACTCTGGCTTTTATTTTGCAGATTGCAGAAACAGTGATGTGGGAAAATACATTCCAGCTTGTTCGGGTGAGTTGATCTTCTATACAACTTTAATCTGTGAGATATTTCTGGTGACCCATACAATGATATGTTTTCATAGATAAATAAGCAGGGGAAAAAATGGTGATTTACAACTACCACTACTTAAAATTACCATGTAATTGATAGGTAATGTCCTGAAAATTGTGTTTCTTTATACTGATTTGGAAATGCTAGATAGCTAGATATTGACAACCTATTTAATACTTAAACTTTTGGAAATAGGTTTGTGTCCTTTTCACACACTTTGAATTGCTAGTTTTATATTTTGTCTGTAGGCTTCATAAATAGATTGAAATTAATTTGCCATACTGCTATACTGATTTTGGCATACCCATGAATATAAAAAAACCAACCCACACATCGCCTGACATATTGTATTTGTCTAACATAGTGGCAGATATTCTCTGTGTAATGAAATTGCAACCTTGGGATAATCAGCTTTTGTAGTAGCAGTGTGTCTATTTCAAGTATTCGTACATGAACTACATAACATTTAAACTGCTAAGCTTGAGGTACAATCAGTAGGTGTCCTGGCCTCTCAGTATCGCCAGTGCTAACTTAAAGCTGAATAATACTGAAATTTATTATCATGAAAATTACTCTATCTCATAAAATAAGATTACTTTTAGCAATATCAGAATATACAAAGAATGAATTCAAACATCCTAGGTACCTTTTATAAAGAAAAACAAAATCAGAAATAACAAAGTAATAAAGAAACAGATGTGATAATTTCATGCTTGATTTTTTTCAGCCAGAAAGTTTGATTATAATGTAGACAGGGCAAAGAAAATCATATCAGTGAATGTATCCAACTTTCTTCGAGATCAAGATTATTATGTTCGCCTGTGCCACAAATGGTTTACCTGTGAAGATGTGGGGGCATTTGCTGTGGTGAGTTAAAGGTCAATCCAGTTTGTTGAACTGGTGGGGGGTGACTTGCAGGTGGAAATGCTCAGTGAGGTCACAGTTATAGGAAATGCCTTTCTATATCTTTATTTAGCTTTATTAAAAGTCATTTACTGTCCTGGATTCATGACCATCTTTTTCATTTCAGATAAAAGGGAAAGAATCTTTAAAATCAGTTTCTCTGAAATATTCTCAGCTACTCCCTTGTCTTTGCATTGAGGTAATACAGTCTGTAATTTGGTATATACTTGTGTTTCTGATTAAAGAAATTTTGTCTAGGACTTGTGCTAAGAAAGGAGGAAAAATCTATAGAAAAAGGCTGTAGACCTAAGTTCTTGACTAAGGCTTGTCTGACCTTATGATTATGCAAATGTAGAAGAGATTTTTTAAGGAAACATTAATTAAAACATGGAGATAAGAAGAAAATGGGATACAGTTTACATTAATGTATGGAAAGTATTGTGTAAGATTAATTTGACTGATTTTTTTATAAGCAATCAAAAGACAGAAATTTTATCTGCCTGAATTTCAGCACAGCATTTTATATAGTGTTGCATGAGAAACTAAAAGAGGAATTGAGGAAGCTGGGGGTGAGAACAAGATTTGTATGGTAGATAATACCTACCTGGAGGGCTAACTCAACTACTCCTGTTGAATGGGGCTGTGCTAGCAGGAAAGTTATTTAAGGACCACACTTAGAGCAGTTCTTTTATAAATGTTTTCATCAATGACTTGGGCAAAAAAGGTGGAAATGTGTTAATGAGATTTGCTGATAATACAGTTGAGAGGTGTAATCAAAATAGAAGAGAGTCAGGATAATTGGAAGAGACTAGAGATCTTCATACATTAAATAACTAAGGGAGGATGAAGTGTAATGTATGAAGTGCAAGTTTATGCACTTGCTCTAATAAAAAGAATTCTTGCTGTAAGATGCGAGTCCTCATTTAGAAATAACAGTAGAGGAAGAAAGATCTGGGTGTAATAGTTCATCGCAGGATGAGTAAACCAACATGCTTATGTGATGTAAACATGAACAAAGGTCTAGTGAGCCACGTTATTCAAAGCTAACAGGAAAGCATAGGCAAGGCCTTCTTTGAAATACAGTAGGCAATTCTTGTATCCATATTCAAGGACGATTAATTAAAATGGAAGATGTATGTAAAAAATCTAGAATGGTTGGGGAATGGAGAGACTGTCTTATAAAGGAGATTCAAAGAAAGCATTTTCATTAGCCTGGTAAAACACATTCAAAGAGAAAATATGTTTGTTGTGACAATCAGAAGTGTCACTTTGTAAGAATAATTTTTTTTAGCTAAAGCTATTCTTGCCACAAGAATGAAGGGGAATAAACTTAATTCCACAAATACATTCAGCATAGCTACAGATTTTTTTTTCTGATAATTGGAGAGGTGAGATTTTGGAATATCTTTCATGAAAAGGAACAAAACCTCATTAAACCAGTTTAAAATTATCTTGAATGATATATGAAGTTACTATATGGCCTAGTTTTTCAGTGAATTTTGGGGTAAGGTTTACCTTGGGGTGAGACTAAGATACTTAAATGTAAATGTCCAGATGCATATATCTATATTTGAATCAGATGTCCAACCTCTAGATCTAGCTAATGCAGACAGTTACTCAACAGACCAAATGCAGATGGCTATTTTGGGATGTGCTGGAGAGCACTGTAGACTCCACTGGCTGCATTGGCTACAGTAGTACTAACTTAGGCACTTTAGTCACACTCAGATGTGTACATTGTAGGCACCTAAGATCACATACCTTAATATGTGAGTTACTTGAACCACAAGATCTCTTCCAAGCCTAGGGATTTTTTTTATTCCACTTTGAAAGGTATGAGGTCACTGGAAAGATATTATTCCTCTCAGCATAGACACAGAGAATTCCACAATATGATTGCTGAGCAAACAGATGAGAACTGTGAGTAACAGAAACATTTGCACATGAATCTAAATAATTAGGCTGTAGTAACAGCCATGCCCATATACTTGCAGATTGGGTTAAATGTTAGTCCTCAGATTTTAAGGATACATCCTTTACCATAACAAAGGCTAGGAGGTCTGATGTCATGAATCTTGAATGTCTTTTGATACCCTTAGAAAGTAAGGACACTGCAAGAAACTTAATGAAAATCTGGAAGACTTTCTAAGTGAAATTGAGCTAAATATATGACTCGGAAATAGTAGGGATATAGTGCTAGAAGGGTTCGCCTTATTTCATCAATAAAATAGATACCTAGTGCAAAACTTCACTTAAAAAAACTATTTCCAAAGCTTTATAGTAAACATATCATCTTTATCTTTAGTGGAAAGGTTTTCTGTCATATTCTGTCTGAAATGTCAAAACCTGGTGTATCTGAGAATCTCTAGCTAATGGCCACTTTTTGGTTGGTAGGGTTGGCTGGCAATTCCAGATGCGAGGAGGATACAACTTTGTCCCTTTGAAAATGGCAAGTATTGTGTGATTACTCTTTACATGAGTGATTTTCAGCAGTTCTAGTAGTATGTCACAATCTGAAATTCGTCTAAGGTGAAAACCATACATTGTAAAACTTCAAGGAAATAATTTTGGTTTGTTACACTGTGGGTAGGCAAAATAACTTTCAGATCAAATTGTTCACAAAGTGTATGCCAATATAAACACTAAGTAACTTTCTAGTGATTTCCCACATCGTAAGTCACATGCAAACTGTCCAGAAGGAAAAAAAGCCACTGGGTCAACTTTGAAACACTGATGCAAGAAGAGGGCTTTAAGGAGAGCTTTGAAGAAGGTATCCAACACCCAATGTGAAAGAGGGAACAGGGACTTGAAAAAGAAGACAGTTAACTCTGTATGGGAGTTCCCATAGTTAATGGGAAATTATTCACACAAAGTGTTCCAGCAAAGTCAGGTTTTGGTCTGAGATGACAGCTGAGAAAGAAATTGTCATATTATGTAAGTTTTTAATGGAACTTTTACCAGGCAGATAGAAAAAAGCATCACCTGAACAAGTGTTTTAATGTGCTCAGTCCAACATAAGTACAAGAATTTTTTTTCTCCAGACTACGCTAGGAAGACCATTAAGGGATTTTAGTATTTGATTTAAGAAAAAAAAAAACAACCAAACAACAAACATGAGAGAGAGTAAAAACAATCCATAACAGCGCATCCAAACTCCATTAAGCTGTGTAGACATTCACTGCAATCCTACATTCTTGCAGGGCCAATACATTTGTGTTAAAATGGAAGCAACTTCCTCTTTAGTTAGCCCAGCCTTCATTTCTGATTTATTTTATTGTGGTAGAATGTAGTTTTTGTGACACTACCATTCCTTTGTAGCAATGGAGTGCAATTTGACTAAATAAAAAGTTTTTTTTTTTTCTTTCTTTCTCCATTTATGCAATTAAGCACTTCTAGGAATGCTCAAGCTCTGTCTGTTGCTATGTCTATGCCATGTAGTCAGATCTGGCTTCAAGTGCAGGGAACTGGGGTCATGAATCCCATGATTCCTTCCTTCCTTCTGTATTCTGCTCCTTTTCTCCTACCGCAGTCATTCTCCTCTCTGATGCCATTGACTCAGGACTATGGGGATAGCTGTAACATAGGTTACAAAGCTTTATGTAGTTAGAGGAAGGGCTGCGTAAGTACTTTGGCACACTGAAACTCTTGAAGCTTATTTCTGTCCATTTAGGAAGTTCTAATAGACAAGTACAATTGAAAAATTAACTTACAGCTTTCATAAGGAAGTGGATATGGGAAATACTGTTTTACAGCTATATTTTTGGTTTACTCAACTATCTTCCTTGCAGGAACCTCAAGGAATTTTTTCAGAGTCTAGCACCCAGCTATTTAAATATATGAGTGCCAGCTTTTGAGCCACACTGTTTTCTTTTTAAATCTTTCTTTTTCCTAACTGACAGCTCTGTTTGCTGGAATATATAAAGTAGAGTGTTCTTTTTTTTCTCATTTATCACTGATGTAATAAAGTTGGGATTATAGTGTTAGTTTTATGGTAGGGGGTAATTAACAGTTGTGTATCAGAAAGAAGCTCCTCTATGTAATAACTCTTTTGAGTTAATGTAACTAAGGGAAGAAAAAAAAAGGAAAAAATAATGACTATTGGTTACTAAACAATGTAATTATATGAGACTGGAGATGAATGAACATCTTTATTGTAATGTAAATAAGTAGATGCCACAAAGGAGTGAACCAGAAGGATACTGGGGCAATAAGTCTATGAGCAGGCCTAGAAACAAACCTGAGATTTCTTAACTGTGCTGCTGTTCTCTTAACTAATAGGATTACATTTACATTGTATCTACATTATAACAGACTCCTATAACATTCCAAGTGTAGCTGTGTAAACTGTCAGAACTGTTGGGACCCAGGACTTTGCAGTCAGGTTAAATATTCTCTAAACATTAGCTTTATAGTACATGTCAATTTATTACAAACAACATTTAAAAAAAAAAGAATCAAAATTTCCAGCAAAATTTTTGTTTAAAAACAGAATAAAAATTTCAACTTCATAAAAAGTTTCAGTATTTTGATGCATACAAATTGAGACACAAAGTTAAGAAAGCAAGAGATCTGGTAGAATTAAAGGGTCTAGAAGATTTCTATTAGAAAATATAAAAAGGTTTTATTTCAGGACATTTCTCAAAGAAGCAATACCAATAGGCATTGCTGTTATGCTTGATAGGAGTTGAATTTGGACAGCTGGTGTTTCCACTCTGATGTGGACTGTGCTTCTTCGCTTTGATACATTTTCTAGTTGTGGGTGTTCACTGTTCTTGAACATCCAACTGGCCATGTTTTCAAGTCTTATCTTCACAAATTGTTGCAGAAATATATTTTTCTCCTACTTCTGACTATTAGACAAATGTAAAACTTTCCAGATTACTTCTTGAAGTATGAACTGAAATGTCAGTTTTAATTTCATGATGGAAATTCCCTCATCCACGTGCAGTCAAATGGAAAAGAAAGTCAATAAGAAGTGACTAATTTGACCAATCAAATAAGTAAGACAGCTTTTATTTTATAATCCTATTTAAGATGTCCCCAAAAATATGTTTGTTGACTAGCTCTGAAATTATGGTGTGCCCAGTATACAGAAAAGAGATTTATATAAATTCAGTAGAAAGATTATTTATTGTGAAATACTTACACAGGTTTGTTTACTATTGGAGTTCTTGATATTCAGCTAAAGGCTTGAATTTATCTTCTTACATATATGTTGCATGCATATAAGTCCTACACAAGACACACAGGCTGAGTTTTGAATACTGTGACCTCTAGTCACTAATGTATGGATTTATTCCAATTTATCATACACAGTTAACTGAAGATCCTTGGTTAGGAATTTACTTGCATTATATTCCCCCTGTGATTGATGGGCAGAGAACATACTTCAGGTGCAGCCTACTTTATAGCCAAGGTGATTCCCTGGTGATGCCTATCTGTCACTGTGGTGGGAGACTGGTAAGACTAAGCTGTCAGGTTGAGTACCTCTGGTAAATGCCAACACTTTGGTGGGACAAACTCAAGACTTAGACTGTTACAGGGTGAAATGCTGCATTGATGAAAATGATAAAGAAATGAAAAAGAGATGCTTTTGGCTTTAAGCACATGTATAGGTACCAGCTTTAGGAACAATTTTGATTCATTGTTTGACATCTTGAATAATGTTTCCACTCTTTGTGCACAGATACGAAGGCACTATGGGATAATATTGTTTACAACCCAGCGACACAAACCCTAGCTTGGGAGCCAGCCTGTCCGGTGCTTGTCATGGTTAATCTATGCAGGTTAATGAAGTCTAACAACCACTGTGAAGATATACAAAACTCTACCAAAAATTCTTCTGAGAAAGTAAGAGCTATGCAGATTCATTCAAACTGTGTGACTGAAGGCCATGACCATATCCATAATATGAAGAGCTAGACTTTGGAATAAGAGCAGTTGCAAGTTCCTCTCTTCTCTGATACATAAACCTATTCTTAATCACATTGTGTTCTTGTACACTAACCACATGATTTATTCAAAGAGTTCACTGACTCATGATTAAGAAATAAAAAGTGGAGATGACTGTGAAGCTAGCAATGTCTGCTAAATTCTTTGGGGTAAATAGGGTCTGCTTTTCATTTATAGTAAAGGCATGATTCATCTGCCCTGACTTTGCTGTCTAAAAGATAGGTGTTCAAGTCTATGCTATTTGTGTCAGATTCCCTTCAAAATAGGTTAGTGAAACACATATTGAGAGGACAAATCTTGTCATCTGAAGATAGGCATATAAGAAAAGTTGGAGGGATTACTCTCTGAAAGTACCTGTTTCTTTTCACTGACTATCACAAGAGTCTATTGTGATCAGATCAGATTTGGATATTTAACATTTAGACACCTAAAACGTGAGATAAAGCTAAATCTCTTTAAAACTTTCTGGAGACATAACGGCACTTTGGTAGGGCACAATTGTTTTGTACTCTCACTCATTGAAGCGCCTTCTTCAGCTTGGTCCAATGTCTTGAAATTATGGGTGTTCAAATGTTGGTTTCCTCAGTTCTTCCAGAACTTTGGTTCTAAATTTGAAAAAGGTTTTCATTGCATGTGTCTTGAACTGCTTAATACTTCAGTCTGAAGTCTTATGATGCTGAATACACTGCATTTATGAAGTTGGTTAGAATTCTGGCTTTTGTCTTTAAAAGTAGGTTTCAGGCTTTCCTGGTTGTGGAGAGAAACCAGTAAACTTGAGGCAATAACTGAAAAGGCAAATAAAATAAAATACAAATTCTTAATTTTTGAAACTTTGAGTATTATTCTGATGACATAATTTGGGTGAGTTGACTCAAGATTGTTGAATGCTTTTTTGATTAGGAAATCCTGTCCGAGTGTTTAGTGGTTGTTCGGATTCACAGTTTTCTGAATTTCAACAAAACTTTGATCTTGCAAAAAGAAATATATTTAATTTTATACATGTGAGTGGTCCCTGTGGGATTCATCATCTGCTGACAACAAGCACAACTTATTGCTTGCAAGAAAGAAAAAGAAAAGGGAAGAAAAAAAAAAAAAGAAAATAAAAGAGAGAAGCCTAAAATAAGGTTTGGCTGTTAATGGTCATATCTATTACCCAGAAAACAATCCAAGATTAGTTCATTACAGATGACAAATGTTTTCCTGTATTTATTAATATTAACATGAATTTTTCCTTTTTTTTTTTTTTAATTATACTAAAAGGTTTGATATTGAATTTGGTCTATTTCTTGTACTGTAACCCTGAAGAAAATCTCGATAGTGTGCTGGAGACTACTGCAGAGATTCCTCACACAGTGTCAGCTCCCCCAGTAAACCCACACACTGCTGCACACTCTAATAGCATGCACATGACTTAGGCCCAAAAGCTACATAAGTCTTTTAATTAGAGCGGGGCTTTCTCTGTTGATGGCAATGCTGTCTCTGTATCTGAGTGGACTCATACAGAAGTATATTCTGTGACACTATTGTAGACATACCCAAGCACATCCATATGTTCTCAAAAATGTTCCGGAAAAGAGGTGTCACTTTGGTCACAATACCATGTGTTGTGGGTAGTCACCTGGGCAATGGTGTTTGTTTAAGTAAGATCACTTACATGGGTAGTAATTTTTTTATGAGACAAGGCTTTTTATGGAGAAGCCCTCGGTAGGTTAACAGCTGTTAATCAAGAAAGCAACATTTTGTAGGTCCTGTAAGTAAGTGTCTAAAATTCAGTCTACGTTTAAGTCTTTTCTGGAATAGAGATATGGAAAATGGGAAACTTTGTGAACTCAAGGTGGAACAACACTTTTGGGTGTATGTTTAAATGTTCTGCTGAGTCATTGATGAATGGTAAATAAGGGACTGAATCAAGATGACTGTGTAATCAGAATTTTGCACAAGCCACCACAGAATCAATTAATTTAGTTCTAATGGGTCAGAGTGACTATAAAAAATGCTACATTTGACAGATAAAAAGGAGCAAATTATTCAATAATCCAAAGCACCATTTGTTTCTATTCTGAGTATTTTATCTGATTAGGTTTCTGGGATGTTTATAAAGTAAACAAGCCAGTTCCTTTCTCAGTAACCAAATCATGACTATTTTGAGTAATTGGTTTTGTGAAACGAATTAATGAAACTAGCTAATGCTGAGTGCCCTCTTTTCAAGCAGGTCAAGTATTCTCGTGTGGACACTCACCCAAGACTTTGCGTGAAGGTAAAGGGATTTCTTTGTAAAACACTTATTAACTTCCCTTTTTTCTGTCAGCTCTAAAAAAATGAGTTGCTAATGTTATTTAGGATCAATATTTGGTTTCATAGCTCTGATGAATGGGAAGTAAGAACAAGGGAAATGTGCAAGATTAGATTAAAAGGAGGTTCTTTGGAAGTGCAGCAGCAATGATAGATAGGACACAGGTCAGATTGTGCCCTCTGTTTTCTCTGCTTAAGAAAAGCAGGGAAAAAATATTTTAGGTCAGTGCAAACTCTGAAGCATTCACTAAACCTAACATACAAAGTCTTACATATTAAATATTTGGTGATAAAAATGGTTGATACGCTACCTTTACTGGAGTACCTTTTGTCATTCTAGTTGAGAAAAGAACGCCACATAAGGTCAATACAGGCATATTATTGCATTCTTTTAGTTTACTTTTAAGTCAGTGGAACTACACATTTCTGTAAAATAAGCACACGCAGAAGTATATGAATAATTGGGGACCTAATTTAAATCAAGGGTTGAAAGACACCATAGACCAGGAAAGCTGTGAATTCACCTTCTGCAACTTTCTGGAATGCACTGATCATCTCTAGTTGAATCTGTAGTCATAGATTTAAATGGAAAAAGCAGTTTTCCTAACAGATTTCTTTGCTTTCAGTTTACAACCAATCAAGGATCTTGGGTTAAATGTCCATTTGCTCATGGAGAGTTTCCAGGTAAATATATACTTGTAATGACATAATATTAAATTGTGAAAAATATTTAAATCACTTGCTAGATATGAGCCTTCTCCAGTAAGCAAGTGAGATGTATTCATATCACTGTAGCTTGTAAATTATGAAAAAGAGATTTGTCTGCTTGCTACTTCTATGTATCCCCAGTAGGCGAAATGTTCATCAGCATAAAAAGTAATTACTTGCACATCATTTGATGGTACTTACCTAAATAAAAAGCCATTTATTTTAAATATAACAATTTAAAATATAATATATGGTCCTTGTACATCTAAAAGTAAGTCTTTTCTCCTAATACTAGCTTGGAAAATGAGAACTGCTGCAGTTGCAGAACAAGTACAAGTTTTCTTCACATCCCAAACCAAGGCACGGTTCTCAGTGCTTGTGTGTAACAGGACGCAGCTGGCTTCATGTGAATTGGTCGGGATGCACCATTCAGTCTCTGTGGTTTGTATATATTATTTCGTAAACATTAGTTTAAGTAGGACTTTTAAACATATCTATCTGCATTAATTTATTATTCCATTTATCGCTCTGCAGCTTGAAAGCATTAATAAACCCATACATGTACATATTGGAGCAATTACTGGAACACTTTTAAAGCATGTAGTTCTAATTCTGCTCTTGCACTGAGGTAAGAAATAAGTAAGGATCCTGAAGTCAAATCACATCAAATCATATCAAAGGAAGTGACTATTGAGTGGAACCTTAATATTCTTTTAACATAATTTTTGTGGTGTAGTATTTCTATTATGTATACAGCAAATGTTAGTATTACTACTTCATATATGAGCTCCTAATACAGCTGATCTGCAAAATCTCACATCATGAAATGTAAGAATTGAGGCATAAATACATGATGATCTTGAACCACTCTAAATTTCACAGCTGCCAAAACAAGCTGAACACACAAAAAAAGTTTTCAGCCAAAATAGCTTTTTGAGCTGGCTGACTGTGACTGCATAACTGCTTCTTCCGTCAAAGCGAGGGAGAGAGGGAAAAGATTAAAGGAGGGTGAGATTTCTGTTTCAGGCAGCAGCTAGTCAGGAAAAGGGAGCCTCATTCCTCTCTACAGGTAACTAAGCCTGTATCTCATACATTTTCAGTGCAGCACTGTGACTTGCCCTTGCCCTTCAACCCTGACTACCAGAATTACCTTGTTGGTTTGACCTGTGATCTACTAAGAGGTACATCTGGAAAGTGCGGACAAAGAGCAGAAGAGTGGCCATAGCCTTATTGTTCAAATAGGAAAATATTAGCAGGAGAGGTCCTAGGAGCTACTAGGACCACCATGCTGAAAGGCATCCAGCTGGTTCAGCATTATGTCCACTCCTAAATGTGTGCTCTCACTGTTGGCTCCACTGATCAGGTATATGAGATGTCATATGATGGATTTTGAGAAAGTTGACAAATCCAGATGTTGTGATTTCTACTGTTATTCCTGACTGTGCCCATTGACTTCACTCCGCTGTAGGGGGATGTGCTTTAGAAGACACAAACATGCTGTAGCTCCTATACCTGTCCTCTTTTTAGGATATATTCCAGCTGTCCTTCTTTCTTTGCCACTGTATGCAGGTACATGCTGCAACTGTGACTTTTTCAAGTACTTCTGATGCTTTCAGTGTGCAGGATGCACATACCAGGGGGTAACTGACCTATGAGTAAGGACTTCTTAGACTGAAAGGGGTGTACACTGAAAGCTGAATTTATTTTCTAACGAATCTATTTAGGTCTTTCTTAGATCTTGAGTGCTGAATATGACAGGGCGGCTGTTAAAAGCAGAGTTTCCCAGCTCGGCTTTGCTGCTCAAGCTGAGGACATGCTTAAGTGGAACATGACAAGTGCTCCTGCAGGAGATCCCAGAGCTGAATAATCATGGGGAAAGGCCTGAGAAAAAACGTCCTAGTACAGACCACAGAGGGCTTTGGTGGCACTATCAAGAGCTTGTCCTAATGGGGCAAGAAATCTGGGGAAATGCTGTATTGCCAGCAGAGATGGAGATATGTATGGTAGAAGAGTTGTCAAACACTATGTTCAGTGAACACTTAGTGGTACTTCTCTTCAACCAGCTCATTTCACATGAAATCTGTGGAGTTTAGACTTTCTGATTTTAAAGTTTCCCTGTCTGAATTGCTAAGTGAGAAGGGTAATGGTGAAGCATCAATAAATCACAGCTAGGTATTGAAGTGTGTTTTTAATGAAAGGCACTGATGTGTTTAAAAATGCTGTTTTCTTCCCTCTGGTACAAAGCCGCTATGTCCTCTGCTACTGTGACAGAATGAGAACCCACATAAATTACATACAGTTCCTGTCTCAACACCATGAGAAATATATACAAAGTTTTCATCAAGAATTAGCTCTGTGTTCCCAGAAACTGGTGTTCATTCTCTACCTAGTAATCTCTGTTTAGTCGTGCTTGAAAAAGAACATATTCACCTAATTTGCCCCAAATTATTTTAGGAGTTCACCACACTAAAGAGATCAGTGTAGGATTCATAGCTATTAGTGGAGTGACTAACATTATTTTGAGGACAAAACATAAACAATCAAACATTAAGTGTCCGAACAGTCATTTAGGACAATTTTACCCTAAGGCCAAACTTGTTCTCGTCATACAATGTGATGGGAAATCCATAAGAAATGTAGAGAAAGGGTCATTCCTTCAACTCATGTACCCCAGGGAAAAGAAGTGAAGATGCTCAGTGGTTAATGTGGTGTGAGCAGCAACAGTGGGAATGGTGTTCTTCCTTATAATGCTTCATAAAATGCAGGAACATTAGCCCTCTTCTGGTGCTGCCTGAATTGTGCCTGTCAAAACTACATGGGCTGCTTATGGTCATTGAGATCTGGGGATATCTCTGAAAATCAATAACCTTCCATATATACTTTAATAATTTTCTGATGCAGTAGAACACGTAGCATTATTGGTAAACAAACCACAGAGCTGGAGAGACACAATACATTTTTGTTTTCCCAGGGTACGGAAAATAATAGTTTTCAATTTTTTTCTTTTCATTAGGGAGATTCTGTATCAATCGCTATGTCACGGGAAATGTGTGGGTCAACAATTTGCATTCAGGTATGTGTCTTGATTTTGCCAGGTACTTTGTACAAAACAAACAAATAAGTAAAAAAAAAAAAAGAAAACTAGAAGGCACTCTCACAGCTTTCTCCTCCCAGCCAAATCTGATTGCTGTGTGAATGGAGTTGGCAAAGAACATTATTTATAGCTTGATGTGCTGACACCACCTCTTGTTGAGATGACATTAATTAACAGAGAAGTTGCTCTCCATGATCTTGCTCCTTTGTCAGTGGCAGATAAAGGGATATCATCAGGAAACTGTTAATCCTGCCTTTATATTTTCCTTTGTAAAACAAAGTTCCAAGGTATATAAAGATCCAAGTAAATCATAGATGAATTTTTCAAAAATTGACATTAGCTGGAAAAGGTTAGGCATATAGCAAACAGCACAGTAAGCGCATAGTGAGCTGGAATCAGCACTCCTGAAAGTAGTGCTGAGCAAATTATTTCTGACATTTTTGCACACTATTTCTGTAGCTGAACTTAATTAACACAAGATTAATAGATAATGAGCATGAAGTGGATAGGTTTATTCCTCTCCAGAGTTAATGTTCTCAGCAGACACTGGGACAAGAGAGACTGACAGCTCTTCCACAAGGCTCCAGAAGCTGCCCTGGAAGGGCCTTGTCAGCTTCACTTTCTGCTGCTAGGAAGAAAAGGGCAACATGAAAGTGATATTGCAAGAGCCTTCCAGGTAATGAGAGTTATTCTTCTCTCCCTACTGAAAAGCCAGATTGTGTGGTAAAACTGATGTTTTCCTGCAAAAATTATTTATTTTGTAAATAAGACATTATCTGTCAGAATACAGTTCTCTCTCTCAAAAAAAAATCTTTTTAGCTTTATCATTTAGAAACGTAAAAGTGATTGCAACTCACTAAATATACACTAGACCAACAGTCTCCATATGCATTTATTCCAAAACAGATTAAAAAATGCTGTCACTTGAGTAAACTAATAAAGCAATCTCATTTTGTCAACACGTGTTTAGTAACCGTTCTTCAAGGGGAATAAGACTCAATTCTTTCTTTTAAAAGGGCTGGAGGACAGATGTAGATTATTCAGTTCCACTGCAGATCTGTGATATCCACTGTGGTAAGTATGAATGATAACAGAAGAAGAATTAGCACTTGACTGTATAGAGGAGAACATCTCACTCAGGTGAACTGTGGTTTCACTGAGGACTGAGGTAGGATTCATCTGACTGAATGTGGATATTTGCATGTGAGCTCGATATGCTCAGCTTCCTTTAGAGACAATGGACTCAGTTACCTCAACTACCTTTTAATTAGCTACTGCAAGGGCAACTTGTGTGGCTGTCTGTTTTCTCTGCTTCCTGGGTGAATTTTCCATCCTGTGCCAAGTTCTGCATGCCACACCTACATTTACCTTGCTGTTGGTACATGAGGTAGCTAGTTAAAAACAATCCTTGGCAAGTAGGCACACAGTGCTGTCATTGCAGTGATCACAGCACAGCCCTACTGTTAATTCTCAACCTCTGCAAATGGGATGGTAGTACTTCTCTCCACTGCAGAAGCACGGTGGGGATTTTATTATGATTTGAGGTAAACTCAGATACACTCATGGAGTCAGGATGTTCTGAAATCTCCAAGCCCTGAAAGTAAGGTGTTGTAGAAGTTAATGAGTTCAGAGTGAACTAAGGCTATGGGGTTTATGGTGAAGAGTACAACAGCAGATTGACTAGTTTAGAACTAGTTTAGCCAAAAACACCTCCCCAAACCTACTCGTGCAGCCAGCCTCCCCTTCCAGTTCCTTGTAAACATAGCGATTCCTATGACAGATTTTCTCTGTGTAGAAATACCTATTAGTTAACTATAGCTTCAAATTTGGAAGCCTGATACTGAAAAGGAGGGGGCTTGAATTTGTAGTCTAAGTGTAATTCTCTGTGCAAGCACTTGCATAATGCTAGTTCAGGTTTCTTCACCTAAAAACTCATAACAAGCCCACTCAAGGTGAACCAATTAAATAGTCAGACTGTTGTGATTCATGTAGTCTGGATGCATTTTTCTTATTCATATTTTCCTTTTAACAAATGTGAAGGGTGCGATGAAAGCATGTAAAATAATGGCAGGCTCCAGAGACAGCAGTCTGGGAATTCCCCTCTACCTTACAGTAGGACAGAATGGGTCTGTGTATTAAATGAAAATGGTGGAACACTGAAAACTGACTTAAGAAGTTTTGGGGCACAGTATTTGATTTAAATGCGGAACTTCTTGTCACAAGTTTTTTTTCTGATGAAGAATTTGTGTAGATTCAGAAAAAAATATGAGAAACTGTGAACATACCAAGAATATCAAAACCATAATACATGATCACTATGTTTGTTGTATAGAGGATACTAACCTCATGCTTCGTGGATTCTGCCATACTTTATATTTCTGGGATAATGCGGTCCACATTAGCAGGTGGATAATTCCGTCTCTGTCAGCTGACCAGGAGGAGGTTCACAAAACCTCCAAGGCAGACAGTGCAAGTCAGTGTCAGAGATAGGACACTGAACTGACTCATTGCTGTAGTTCCTTGTGTTCTTAATGATTTGTAAGGAGCCATCAGCTGCTTGTCATGTGAAAGATTTTTAATGTAACAGTAATAGCATTACTACTTAGGACTTTTAAATGCTTATTTTCTGTAACAAAGAGATTTTCTCAAGCACTGGCTTTTTAAAATCAGGAGATGATGAAAGTATATTAAAGATAATGTCACTGAGGGTGATAATTCTCACCCTGCGATGCTATTGTGTTTGAACCCATGGTGTTAAGAAAAACAATCCACATAAAAGTGAAGGGAATATTAAATCTAAGATTTATCTGTAATTTGTGATGATTTGGTTTGTACAAAATGTCAAAATAAATGAGAAATAATCTTATAATGACATAGTGAAAATTATTACTGGGTATATCTTTGTAAAACAGAAATTCACACTGTTAAGCATCACTGTTGAAGATACCAAGCAGCATTAGTGTGTCCAAAAGAGCTGTGATGTTATTAACATGTATTTTGTTACTCAAAACCAAGATTTCAGTGATGACAGTATCTATTATAAAAAAATTAATGTAGCTAACCATCATGAAGGCTACTCTCTTTCCAGCAAGAAGAGTTTTCTGGCTTGTAGAATGCATTATACTGCAATGCATTGCATTTTTCTATCAGTAACCGTGCTTTGGAATTAGAATGATTTAACCTTATTTGCTCTACAGAGGATAGAAATGGGATTTTTTTTTTTTTTTTTTTTTTTTTTTGCATTAAAGAGCATTGAAAACCTTGTGTTCTTTTTAAATTTTATTTTTTCTTTGGCCACTTTTCTGGATTCCATTTAATGTAGCCAAAGATTTTGAGACATTATTTCATCCATTAAAAAAGAAACTTGTCTATTCGGAATGAAATAATAACCCACATCAGTTAATGTGAGAATAAATATGTGAATCATAATGAACACAAAATGTCAACCTACATTTGAACTTGTTTCTTTAGGTTTTCGTGGTCAGACATACAGTGATGGAAATCCAGCAAAGGCCATGACACACAGGTACCCATACAATGTATAGTTTAAAACACCTTTGAGAGTTGATAGAGTTGTTAATCCTGAAAACATATAATTGGACTCTCTGAAGAACAGAAGCAATGTCTGAGTCAATTTTGTTCTAGCCACCAGGAATATCAAGTTCCTATCTCTCCACTTTCCTTGTTCCCACTGAAGGCACCTCTTGCTCCTGTGCTCTCTCTCCCCTTGCTCGCTCTCTATTGCACCACAGTGCAGTATGGCAACCGAGGTAGCTGCCTTGCTGCCAGAGAGAGAGGACAAAGGGAGATAAATAACCAGTGGAAGTGAGAAGCTTGTGAAGCAACAAGACAACCTGCAAGAGCCCTGGAACAATCTCAGATTTGCTGAGGGTGACATTCACATTATTAGCACCTGCTCCCTGCTTTCTCCCTGACATTCGCAGGTGGATCAGTCCCCTCTGTGCCCTCACTCACTAGATGTGTCTGCTCAGCTGTTCCAGTGCTTCTTTTCATTCCCACTGCCCTTTGCAAAACACCTATTCCTAGGCTGTAAGCAAATCAGTAATTAATGTGGCCCATAGAAGTATGATTTCATAGACCCTGAACTCTTAAAAATGCTCTTCCTTTAAGGATACCCTTTCAGAGGTAACCTAGAATAGTAGGAGCAACCTTGACTTCCAGAGAGAGCAGACTTGCTCTGAAAAGCCCTTGTTCAAAGATGGTAAAAAAGATACAGCCTTGCAGAAGTTATGCGAGTGATCTGGTTGAGAAGAGGCTACCATCTTCTCTTTGAGGCAGTCTTTGGCTTTTCCCTTGACAGAAGATACCATTCAGAATAAGGTATCTTGGTTTTGTTCATTTGTTCATATGAATTCTGTTTGGACTGTGACAGTCAGGTCCACAAGCTGTAGACAAATGGTTAGATTTGTTTTTAACTCTGTGTGTGAATGCAATGAACTCTCTCACACTTCAGAGAAAAAAAGCTAATCTTCTTTCCTCTTCTGTTTTTCCCCTAGAATGAAGAGTGTGCATTCCTTGCATTGAATTTAACAACATATTTTCAAGCTCCTTAATATCTTCTCAACATCAACTTGTATTTTGGTGTAACTTGCAAATCTTGTCTAACTGCTCATCTCTCACGTTAGTAGTTTCTGCTAATTACCGGGAGATTATTCTCATGAGTGAAGAATTTAGCAAGTTAAGGCTATTCAAACATGTCCAAAAGAAGCTGGATTATGATGCCTCATTTTCCAGTATTTCAAAACAAAAAATGTCTTAGATCACTTAGAGAATCAGGTTCACGTTTTCCTTCTAAATTAATATTTTATATGTAATATGCTATAAATGAGTACTTTCATAGTACCTTGTCTGCCTGTAGAACAAGTATTTAAGTTTTTCTTATTTGTAACCTTCATTTTTAAACTATAAGCAAAAGGTTTTGAGAAATGAAGAATGGAGGAAGTTTTCTCAGCTTTGTTACATTATACTTCTTTGTAATTTCACTTGTTTTCTGATGCCATTATGATGATCTCACCATGACAGACCATATTCCTTAAATATATCTAACAACTGCTTTCTCTGTTTGCATTTGTATTTGACTTGGAGATAACTTTCCTGTTTGTCTGAGGAGGTATGTGTCTTTGGTTTGATAGCTATTTAAAAGTGTCATGTGGAAATCCAGCCTAGAAGGAAACAGTGGAAAGAACTGAAGTATTTTTTTTTCCATTATATCAGTATTTATACTCAGTTTTTGAGAATAATATTACACACTGTACTGATTATCAAACATTTGGCTTTTATTTCACTGGATACTGTTGAACATCCTGACTTCCTGTTGTGTAACAAGGAAATAAAGTCAACTAAAAGATGATTAATAGCAAATCCTGAAACCATGTGGAATTGCTCATGTGGGATCAGGAATATGGGTGGGGAGTGAGGGTCTGGAACAAGGAGTTGATCAATAAAAAATATTTTCCACCTGAATGTGTTGTTTGTTTCAAGATTTTCAGAGACCAATTTTCAGGAGACAAGTATGGTGGAAGAGACATATCTGCTATATGGAAATACAAGGTTTTTGAGGTGCCTTGAAGAGGACAAATTCTGCTTGGCTCCTTTGATATCACAGCTTCATTGTGTGGTTGCACATCTATTAGATATGTTCTTGTTCCAAGCAGTGCTACAGCTCCAAAAGCAGATGTGGCAAGGCAGCTTTCCTAAAGCATTTAGTTACTTTGGCTGTGAAATAGAAGCATGGATCTATTCAGCCATCTGCTTTTCCTTCAATACCCTCCAGACTGCAGCCAGAAACAAGACATTCAGCCACTCAACTGAGAGAGCATCACAACATTGCTCTCTTCACTTTCCTCCAGTGGAGAAGTCTTTTTTGTAGGAAAGGTTGCTTTGTACAGTTTGCTTTTTATTGCAGTGAAGTCTTAAGATCAACTTTTAAAATATGTCCTCATACTGAAAATTATTTTAAATTACACAGGTGTGGCAGGATCTGAAAACCTAAGTCTAACAAAGACAAAACACCACCTCCAATGACAAATTCATGTGAGGTCATGAAGCAACAATAGCTACTGAAGCTGGACGCTTTCAATGATGAGATCCTGTTTCAGCTGCACAGACACAAAATCTCTTGCAGTAGTATATCTTCTCTTGTTGGCTACAGGGATGTAAATACCAAACAGAATGGTCTTGATTACTTTGGTGCTGTTTTACAGGAAAGCTTGGATGGTGAACATAACAGACGTAATTTAAATTAACTGAAAGTAAAGTCTTCATTCAAAGGGAGTAGCATAGGCTCCAGTGATGGCCACTGCAGAGAGACAGGAACTTCCCATGCATATTTCATCCTGCTTGGATACTTGTTTTAGGTGGAGCCTAAGCAACTTGGCCTAAATGCGTACTGTTAAGACATTCTTGCTTAGGGCAATGTGTGCAAATAATCCCTAATAGTATTTCCATTCTTTGGCTCAGGTCTGCCTCTTTGCATTTGTGAAGTGAGAAAATTGCTAGTAGCTTTACTGATTGACTCCCAAGCTGATCTTTAAGAGTCCCATTTCTAATACACTATTTCAGGTAAACATTGTCTCTTCTGGTGACAAAATTCCTGTTCCACCTGAGATCAGCTCTTCTTGCTCTCTCAGATAGTGACTGGGACACTCTATACGTGTAACACACTGGAAGAAGTTCCATTCAGGTTGTGGAGAAGAATTTTCTAGAGAAGTTAGAGTTCTGCATTACAAAGCTACCAGACACTACTGTCCTCATGACATTACAGCTGCAAAAATAAAGGTTTTTTTTTTTTTCTTTTTTCACAAGATATTTTATAGGTCAATCCTGAAAGAAGGTATGAGAATCTTTCCCAACTCTAAGAGTATTCATTTCACTCTGATGACTGCTTTTTCTCACCCAAACTATGCAATAGTTTTGCAATATTGACCAATGCACAAGTAAACTTACTGTAACAACAGTCAAATGCAAAAATCCCCTATGTGATTGCCTATAGACTTGGCTAATTCTGTAGAGCCTCCATTCTTTTGTTGAAGGAAATTCCATTCTTGCTTATTGTGGGCCCAGTCCAATCACTCTGTTTTGAGACAGCTCGCAGTTACTTGGTTTTTTTTCATATGTACATTCTTACTATTATCACAGAGAATCAATGTCCCAGTTTTTCTGAGATATTAGCATGTATCAGAATATAATTGAGGTATAGCAAAAGCACTGATAGCTGCTTTGTAGTAATCTCTTCAAAAGACTTTCTGTTGTGTCTAGTGCATTGCACAAACCTGAAACTAATATTCAAAGTTACCACATAAATTAAAGCAGTTTTCCTCTGCTTATTTAGGGACTTATTTTCACTTGCCGCACCCATACTGGGTCTGGTGTGGGAAACCAGACTGATGCTGCTGCAATATTTTGGATGTCTTTTATTTGCAGTAGTGGGTACGTTTCCTTGATATAGTTGAGAGGCATGCTTGAATTGCCACATCCTGCTGCGTAGCTGTGTATTCACTAAGCCATAATAACACCCACAGCAGATCTACGCTGGTGCTTTGCAGGCTATGTTCCTGACCCACCTCTTTTTCTAGACTTGTGATAAACTACTAAAGAGAAATAAATGGGAAGAGAAATAATGACTACTTTCATAGGGTTAGTTTACTGCTTATTTCACTCCATGACCTACAGAGCCAGGCATATGTGAGCCATCAGAAAGGAGGCAGTCCAGCTGTAGGGGAGTGGAAACAGTGCTGCTCCTGTTAGTTCCTTAGACAGCAGATTGACTGAACTGTAATGTAATACTGCAACATGATCACATACCTGTGCTTAGCAAACAGAAGCAAATATATGTGCTTCAGTTTACTGTGAAAAGATGCAGTGAGCAAATTCCCCTTGCTCATATCCTGTGACAGCTGTCTTTAAAAAATGGTGACATTTTGCAGGAATAGGCCCTTTTACGTGGCACTGAAGTGCAGCTTTTCTACTGAAAAGCAGATGATAATTGCTCTAGACTGCAGCTTTCAACAGGTGGAATGTGTAAGTTATATTTCCTGCCATTGAGTACATTCTGACTAATGAAACCAAAACTGTCCCCTTTTAAAGCTAAGTTTCTGTCTAACTTCTAAAGGTCCAATTTTCAAAATCAGATTGGGATGGGATCATGTTCCACACTGCTGTCTCCACATGAATGCTGTAAGGTTTTGGACTTTTTCATATTGTAGCCAATATAGTCAAAGAACTCTTGCCCTTGAGCTAATGGCCACTATTCTCACAGAATCATAGAATCATAAATGGTTTGGGTTTGAAGGGACCTTAAAGATCACGTAGTTTCAATCCCCCTGCTATGGGCAGGGACACCCTCCACTAGACCAGGTTGCTCAAAGCCTCATCCAATCTGGCTTTGAACACCTCCAGGGATGGGGCAAGAGTATGGCTTCTAGTACATGCTCTGTTGCTGAACACCCACTGCAGAGGTTTCCAAGCTTTGCTCTCATAGCTTATATGCATTCTGAAGCTGGGTTTGTGGTTGGCCAACAGTTTTTGCATAAGAGGTTCTCTGATGGGATGTGTCTGGAAGAAGAAAGGATGAAAGGCAAAAGAAGGCCCAGAAATAGGATGACTAGATAAAAGATGGGGAGAATGTACTTTGAGCCATCTATGGGCACATGCAGGGAGAAGCACTAAACAGCAGGAAATAGTGTGTATGAAGCCCCAAGAAGGAAGCCCATAAAAGGTGAAGGATGAAGTGGACATGTAAAAGTGGAGGCAAAGATGACTGGAGGGGAGATGGACTGGAGAGGACATAGAGTGTGAGGCAGGAGAGGGAAGGGGGAGGTGAAGCCAGCCAGCCCAGGTGTGATTCACATTGCAGGCTCAGATCTACTCCTCACTCAGAACCTCCAGGTAAAATGGGAACACAAGTGATGAGTAACCAGGCATGTACTGCTCTGCATCCAGTGCATACATTTCCCCTACCTGGTTTCTTCTCACCTTCATCCCTGTCCTATGCTATCTTGTCCCCTCCTTCATGGAGCACAATGTCCTGGTGACTGGGAGGCAAATAGACCCAGAATCTCCTTGTATGACAAGGAGTCCTCTTCAATATGCCTATGGGCTTCTTACCTATAGGACTTCACAATTTCTTGAGTCCTCAGCAAATCATCTTACACCTCAGCTTCTAAGTGCAGAGCATGAGTTAGAAGGGGTGTGGAAACAACCTGTAATTTTATTTCTTCTTCTTCAACAAAAGTCCTAACAGTGGGGAAAGAAAGCAAAGGTGTGATTCAAACAAGTGGAGAAACACTGAGTTGCACAGCAGCTGTATATCTTTAATAGTCCTTTCATGACCATTTTCCCCTTTAAAAGTACTGGAACTTAACAGAGGTTTTTTTTTTTTCTTTCTTTCTTTCTTTTTAATTTTTTTCCTTGCTGTCAATTTTGCTTTATTTTTAGAAGGAGAACTTTCACTTTCTTTAGTTACTTAATATTATAATGAATTTCTTCCTCTTATACATTGGTATCTGCAGACATACAGAGAAACATGTCTTCCAGGGTGAGCTGGCAACAGTCCAGTCTGCAGGCACTCAGCTGGCCCGGGTCTTGCAGATAAAAAAATCAATGAGTAGAAACTACAGATGTAGGAAGATATTGTGGATTTCACAAAGAATATGAATAGAGAGCAGAAGAGGAAGAGCCACCGGAAAGGAAGCTGACTGCCACGGAAGTCCAACATTGCAAGAGAGGAAGAAATTCATTGTAATATGAAGCCTTTTTTTCTGGATCTGTGTTCTATAGTGTTATTTGAGCTGTGTTTCCCGAATTCACTCTTTGTGTCTCGGCTTATCTAAGGTACGAGGCTGAGCTGAGCCAAATGAGCTACATCATTTGAGGTCCCTTCCTTCAGAGACTGTGGGGTTTTGATTCAAGCTGAGGCATCCTTCCTATGTTCCTTTAAGCTTCTGTGAGTTAAAGATGAGCAGAAAACTGTCATGAATACCTAGCCTGACTCAACTCCTTTGGCCTGTTTTCAGGCAGCCGACTTCTGTAGTGTTTTGTGACCCTCAAGTTTCTTTCTAGATGCACATTTCTAGCCCTTTAAAGGTGTGTTACAGATCACCTTTATATGTAAGCTCCAAGGTGATGAGACTTCATCTCTTTCTATTGCCAGGAGAATATTCACTAAATAGCTAGTTGTTGCTGGCCAGCTCACCAGACATCTTCCCCACTTTCAAAAAGAATTGCTGCAAAAGGGCTTCTCAGACTGTCAGTAGAAAATGCAGTCAAATCCAACCAACATTTTCCTTCTACTTGACTTTATGTCCTTCAACTGTAGCTGCAAAACCTTCAGATGCCATCTTATTGCGTTGGTTTTTTAAAATTTTGTTTGCTAATTTTCATTCCTGGGAGGTGCTCCACTGCTGCTCCATCTGGCCTCCATATGAATACGAGCTCACAGGTTCTTGAATTGGATACCTTGGGGGATATTTAGGCATTTGTGGCATGCCCAAAGTCCAGCAAAGGCCAAGGCAAATCAAGAACCTATGCCTTCCCAACTGAAGCTCCTTGCTGACAAGCAATCATCTGACTTTTCTTCTGTGAGCAGAACTCTTGAAGTTCAGAGTGACAGCTTTGTTCCTCTGCCTTTCTCTAGTCCAGAAATGTCTTTGGAGAGCTCTTCTTGCCTGAATACAATTATTAACAAGTGTACCTCTTTCTTTCTTGTCCTCCTATTTTTCCTTGTGGCCCATGAAGTGGAATGCCTCCAAGGAGGCAGCCCTTTCAATCACAGCCAGCTGGAACTAACTTAAAGGAATACTTTGGAGAGGCAAACCCCAACAGGATGCTGAGGTAAATGTATTCCAGTTGCTAAAAAGGTCTTATCAGGCACTTAAACATGATACAGGGCCAACTTTCAGGAAACTGGGTCTGAAGAGGCATTGTGAAATGACCCTCAGTCTTTGGGGGATAAAAATGTCTCTGATATTTTGTTATTTTTCTTCATCGAAAAAATATTTTGTAGTCCCTAGGGTGAAACTTTATTGTTCCAGTTTATTTCAGGGTTCTGATCATCCACATTACATACATATTAGTTCACTCCAGGGCTTTCATTTGGTGCAAACCGACTTTTCCCATCCAAGACTAAGTATGGGGACATCTTACGCTCCAGGGTATTTTCCCTCCCTTTGTGGGGCTGTGGATATAGCCAGTCTGCTCTGGAAAGAGCTCTGAAACAGTATAAATACCACCTAGTCTGCATAAGTCGATATTGCAGACAAAAATTTACTCTGTGGAAAAGATCACAAAGATAATGTAAATGTGCTTGTGAGGGCTGTTTATCACTTGTCATTATTTGCTTGGTGCAGGGATGTTTGGTATCATGGGAAATAGCTGTCCAAAAATTGCTGCTGTTGTGTCACTGCCTCAGATTAAAGAGAACTCTGTGATTCCTGAATGGATGCTCTACTGTACTCCAGCTTAGCAATACTCCGCCGTAATTACAAGAGAAAAGTAGTGACTGTGTTTGAAGAACATAAGCCACCATCAATGTTTCTGATATTTTATAAGACTCAAACACTACAGGCTAATTTGGTTTAGATTCTCACAAGGTTTCATTCTCTTTCTCCATTGAGTACTCCAATATTTTGGTTGCAACTCACAGAAATGAAGAACCACTGCATCAAGTCTTTCCTGGAGATAGGTTTGTGTAAGACTTGGCATACAGGGTAGCAGCATTCTCTTATCTATATCTTAAGGTCTGTAAAGAAACTGCTGTTAAATGTAATAGGCAACTTTAGGGGATTCTGAAAAACTCCAGCAAAGTGAGAGAGTCACTTAAAGAATGCTCACTGTAATATAGTTCACAACCACAATTCCCATCCCATGTCTAATCTGATGGTTGTGAATTTTTGTGAAGGGTGTGTGTGTGCTCACGTGTGTGAAGCGGGAGACAAAGGGAGACAAAGAATGAACATCACGAGAAACTTTCTCTTGTGTATTATCTGCCCTGTGAACCACTGCCTGACACAACAATCACTATGCCTGCCAGAAACAACATTGTTCGCTGCTCACTTAGTGTTGTCACGAAGAAAACAGACTTTGTCCCGCCCAAGGAAAGTA
Organism: Pterocles gutturalis; assembly: GCF_000699245.1. Taxonomy (NCBI): domain Eukaryota; kingdom Metazoa; phylum Chordata; class Aves; order Pterocliformes; family Pteroclidae; genus Pterocles; species Pterocles gutturalis. Next base: position 84,751 of record NW_010146225.1, read on the forward strand.
CGCCTCTGATCTGTAAGTCATCTGTAGTAATTAGTAGTAAAGCCCAGTCAAATATGGATTCCATTTGTGTTTTGTGCTATTTTTTGCTTGGCAATATATGCACATTACTGAGTTTCATTTCCCAGAAGCACAAAAGCTCTTAATTCTCCTGTAAAATCCAGTGATTCATTTCCAGGTAAGTGGAAAGCAAGTTTTTAGACCATGAGACATATAGAACAGCTTTTGAAATGTGGGTAATTATAGGATTTGTCCAGAGTACAAATGATATGGATGGTATAAAAGCATGAGAAATCAAAATCTGTTCCTCACTAGGAACATTTTGATGGGCTCTGGATCCAGACGTTATGAACTTCCATGCTTTTGATATCATCCTTGCTAGTTCCCCTAAAGGCTTGACTTTAGGTCCCCATCTATACAAGTCAGGGCAGGATACAGCCCTAGTATTTTGGTGGGGTAGCTACTTTTTCACAGTTGCCAGGACTGGCTGTGTCCCGTGACAAAAATGCTCCTACTTCAGCCATGTTGTATCACATGATGAGACAAGCTGCTTCCCTTTATGCCATCTCCAAATCAAGTCCATCCTGAGGGAGGACTGTGGGGCTGGAGCTAGAGTCACACGTTCCCTTTTTGCCATACAACACTGCACGTTCTCTCCTGTTCTTGGAGCCCACCTGGTTGGCATGTGGGAAACTGGGGCTGAGAAACTGGAAGAAGCAAAAAATACTGTCCGGGGAATGTTGAGAAACACAGACAGAGGTAGGAAAAGTTAAATCTTTTCCCCTGTAAATACCATCCTTCCTTACCTATTGCAGAACACTCCAAAACAAGTCTTGATGAGTTAGCCAGGATTTCAGTGCACACTGTCAGCAGAGCTTCTCTGCACCATTACCTTTTTCACATTTCTATCCAGTCACCTCAGGCTTCCCTGACTTCGTATAGGGACATATGAGAGTTTGTACTGAGTCAAATCAAGGATTCATCTAGCTTGTACTCTGTCTTCAACAGGTACATCTGCAGATTGTCAGGGCAAGTATAGGGTAATATTCCCAATGCCCATTTCTTAAGAACTTGATGAATGTTTTTTTTTTTTTTTTTTTTTTTTTTTTTTGTGTGTGTGTGTTTAATATCTCTGGAAGGTTTTTTTCTTATACAAATTTAGCTAAGTCTTTTTCTGAACACATATAAACTTCTCAAATTTTCCATTTCTTGTGGCAGGGGACCCCACAGTTTAAGCAGGTGATGTGTGGTATCTGTCTTTGCTTTAAACCTGTCACCAGCCACTATGCCATTCACCTAGCTCTAGCTGTCCTTTAGCTCTTGTGTTGAAAGGGACAATGAACAATTTCTCTGTACTTATTTTCTCATACTTCTTATGCTTTACTGACCTCTACATTATCTCCTCCTGATCTTTTTGTCAGTTTGAAGAATTCAGGTCTATTTAATAATTCTTTATATGGAAATCACTTGAACGGTATCCAGTATTCAAAATATGAGCTCTTCATTAATTTATACAGTGGCATAGTGATATTCTGTCCTGTTCTCTGTTCCTTGCCTAGTAATGCTGACAACTTCATGCCTGTTTTTAACCAGTGCTACTAAGTACTGAACTGTTGACAACATGTAACTGTTAGAAATCTGAAGTGTTTATGGCTAAATCAGAGTTTAGCACTATATTACAAAAAAATACAGTTTTATGCTCTGTGCAGACCCTGCTTCTTGTAGACTGGATAGAAGAGAGAAAGGCTATTCACTATTACTTCTTTAACCAATCAGAATCAGAGCAAAAATATCAGAAGGAGCAAAAAGACAACTGCTGGTGCTTCCCTTGTATTAGACAGCTTTTGGTAACACTTCCATGCATGTTAATATGCCCCTTGTGCCAATCTGCAAGGAAGCCAGATGATGTTCACTCCTTACCTGGATGTTTGTATGGTGAGTAGGTTGTCATATAGGGTGACACCCATGCACTGTATGCATTGTTACAACTCTGTGCTCTTTATATAGTCAGATTTTAAGGGAAAATAGTCCTGATGCTCCAGTACAAATTACTTCCTATGTAGAGCAGACTGTACGGGATTATATCATATATGGACTACAATATTTTTCTTCAAGACAGGTAGCTTTAGAAAAGTTTTGCAACCTACTCATTATGCCTGCTTTTTTTTTTTTCACAAGTCTACTGAGTTACTGTGAGCCAGCCCAGGATACATTCTACGTGTAGCTAAGGTTTCATGTTAGGGGAGATGATGATGGTGGTGGTGTCAATGGTGTTTTCTGTAGCTGTGAAGTTAGGATTCTTTTTTCCCCACATACATCACTTTGCTTATGAGCATTGAACATCATTTTATCACCAGCTGCTCACTGTTGCAAAACCCATTTGCAATTTGTCATATTCAGCTTGAATACCTTAGGATCATCAGAAAATGTTTTATACCAATACCTAGATAATTTACAAGCATGTTGAACAGTTGAGAAACCAACACGTGCTCCCTCTACAGCAGTAAAAATTTACATCAATATTTCTTCTTAAATTGGTGGATACCTTTTCCATGCCCTCTATCTCATCCTCAGTTTTTTGCCACTAGAAGACATCATTGTCTTCAGATTGCTTAATAGCACAGCTGGGGCCAAAAATGAAAACTGCAGAATGGCATTGCACTGACTTGCAATTAGCCATGGAGTACTCCAAAGGGAAGTGCTCTGCAGTGAATAATGTGTCTCCCTGTATTTATTTCTTAATTTATGCAAAGTACTATTTGCTTTGGATTAGTCATTCTCCTTCACCTTCTCAGCTGTGATTTTTATTAAGCGTTTCTTAACAGCTGCATAGGTCTAGCGTTTATTGGAGTAATTGTGAAAAATTGAACACAGTATTTGAACAGTAATAACCGGTAAGGAAAGAATAGACTACCTGTTTGGCCTAGGCTCAAGTCTTGATGCATTTGGGAGTCTGATGGGGGAATTTCAGCCTGTGTTGAAAATTGCATGGTTCCTCTGAAACTGCATAGCAAAATTCTCCATGCAATATCATAGAATCACTGAATCACAGAATGGTTTGGGTTGGAAAGGACCTTAAAGATCATCCAGTTCCAACCCCCCTGCCATGGGCAGGGACACCCTCCACCAGACCAGGTTGCTCAAAACCTCATCCAGCCTGGCCTTGAACACCTCCAGGGATGGGGCATCCACAGCTTCCCTGGGCAACCTGTTCCAGTGTCTCACCACCCTCATAGCGAAAAACTTCTTACTAATGTCTAGTCTAAATCTACTCTCTTGCAGCTTGTAAATGTTACACCTTGTCCTCTCACTACACTCCCTGACAGAGTGCCTCACATCTCTCCTGTAGGCCCCTCCAGGGCACTTAACTCTGGTTGTTTGTTTTTTCATGTGTTTGTATATTAATTCTTTGACATCTATTGGTCTCTTTGATTTTCAAGACAGACTATTTGGAAAACTCTCTGGACACCATCGCTCTGTGTGTTTTCAAGGCCCAGAGGGACTCCTCAGTAGCAACTCTATTTCCTCTTAAAAGTGTCAAAGAGAATGAGAAACAGAAGCTTTCCCTCTCTTGGTGCACTGGAGCACTGAAGGTTACTGTATGATGGTCTGGAAGTTACCCTATCCACTAGCTTATTCAATAGGATGTGAAGCCAGGTGATTGCTAATGACATGTGTGTCCAAGCTCTGGTACTGACTTTTTGTACTGCCCCATCTCCAGAATTTGGGAATTGCACAAACCTCCTTTTGGGTCTGACAGAAAATAGGAGGAAGGGGCACTCCCATCCACCTATGCAATAATAAATGTAAAGTAGGAGCTTGAGGTACAGCGAAGAGAACAAAGAAGGCTGGAAATTCCCTCCAGGGACCGATGAGACTGAACATCAGCGTGAACTTGTTATGACCAACACCTCGACAGTGATGTGTCTCTGAGCCGCCTTTGTCTGGCATCTCAGTAACTCGCAGGAAGGAGCAGGAGTCCCTTGGGCAGAGCCCAAGAGCTGGCCCTCAATATACGGCTGTGCTGTGGTACCTGCAAAGGCAGACCTGCAGCTTTGGTGTGAGTGGCTCTTGGGCAGGTGGGGAGTGCAACATTTGTGCTGAGCGTGCTGAAAACAGACTGCCAAACCTGGGGCCTGGGCCAGCCTGCGCACCGAGAGAACCTACTGTGTGCCAGGAAAACATGTCCAAAGCATTTATTTGGAAAAGAGGATAGATAATCGGTACATGAAATGCTACCTGCCTGTTCTAACATGCATTCATAAAGCAAACATATACGTATGCAATGTCGGCTAACACCTGAGGTGCAGGGAGCAGGCCCAGGTGAGGCCCTGTTTGGGCTGTTCCGCATTCCAGAGGAGAGTTGTTCGTCCTGAGGTGGAGGAACTGCTGTGGGGGTGACTTTACTGCTGCTTCACTGGAAAAGAAATATGGGTTCATAAAAGCAAATGAAAGCTAATTACAGATTAATCAGTTATATTGTGGTGCTCCATGACAGTATTCAGTGGGAATTATTTTCCTGATTAAAAGCAGTGGTGGCTTTGCCATGGTGGCTGCAGAGCCTGGTTGCACTCTCCATAGATGTGGCTCCTCTGGCTTCTGCAGAGTTACTTTCAGAGGAAAAATGGGCACATGGTCATGGACAATCATAAAAGTTTTTGCAAAGCTTGAAATCCACATTTCCCTAATATTTTTCTGTCAGGGCAGCTAAGTGAATTTTTCTTATCCCTTTTGTTTCTCATCTCTCATCAGACACCCGTTTCCTACCCACGTCTGTCTACTGTAGATCACCCTCAGCAGTTTCCTTTTCATGATGCTTCTGTTTCAGCTCCGGAGTTCCTAAAACATTCTTCCAATCTGAGCATGAAACCACAGCCAGAACAGCAAGTACAGCCATTTTTACCTCACAGCTTTTTAACTCTGAATTTTGGACTAACTTTAATTATTGATACAACAACATCAGACCCCGCGGGAGGTCCTTCCACTTTGCAAAGACGAGATGGGGAAGTGAATGCAAGTTTGAAGATGCTTTTTTTTCCTATCAGAAATCTCAATTCCACTTAGTTGCAATAGGAACAAAAGGAGAAGAATGCTAAAATTATATATAAAAGAGAGGAATGTGCATGAGTGGAATGTGCAACCTATGACTAATGCAGTACCTTTTGAAACAAGGTACAAAAGATATACCTGCTGTCAAATTATCCCTTCCTATGAGGTAATGACTGAGGTATGAATTGCAGAGCCAAGTCTTCAGGGACCACACATACACACACTAAGAAGTAATTTCTGAGGACAAGGAATTGCTTGACTGTGAATCCTGACTTTAAAAGTGACTTTGCTTTACTGCCTTGGTTTTCCTTATTACAGAGGTACACTTCACCCAGTATTGCACAAAGAATTATCTCCTGCTCTGTTCATAGCATCCTGGGAACCAGCCATGCAGACCAAAGATTGACTTCCACCTCTGCACCCTCTCTAGCCCTTCTCTTAGCTTCCATTGGGGAAAAAAAACACGTAGGCATAATATCATTTTATTGCACGGTGACGACACACTCTTTGTCCTACTTTATTTTGCCAGAGATATTCAAATGTTTATTTTGCTCTACATATTCCTTGTGGTGAGAAACTGGCTTCAAAAGTAGTTTCTGGGTTTTATTCTTATCAGTTATCTATTTTACTTCAGTAACTTGTTATCTATTTTACTTTAGTCATTTGCATTCTCCAACTGTTTACGTGGAAAGACATAATTTGTCACTAGGAAGGAAGAGGGACGTAGTATCAGTGTTTGTCTTTCAGATGAATTTTAATTTATTCAAAGTTGTCTTTCAGAATTGCTTTACTAACAATCAGGCAGGAATCTAAAAGCTGAAATCAGTAATCTTTTCTTATCTCTTTCATTATCTATTTCTTCATTCGTTTTTTTCTAGGCCTCCCTGAAAATTGTTCCAGTCCTTAAACTGTGTTAATTTCAGGCTGAATTCATAGACTGATTTTTAACCAGAGCTTCACCACCAATAACAACCATTTCAATGCAAATTCTTCTTTCAGAATTTGATTTTTATCTTCAACTGATTGCATAAGAGGATGCTTTGGGGTGATTCCAGGCGCTCTTTCAACCAGACAACATGAGCAAGAAAATTATGCCAGAGATTTCAGAGACAAGTCATATAATCAATACCTGTTCCTTGGTGGCTGTGCCAACACAGGCAACAGACTATTGCTGCATCCAGATCATTATGTTACTTCCTTGGCTCCAATGGCTGCATGCTGTGTTGGGGAGCTGAGCCTCGGCACAGAAACAGCAACCACCAAGGTTATGGTCTGACACACAACCCATTACAAAACTGCTTATCCGTGGCCACTTTCCACTTCGAACACAGCTTCTTTTCATTTTCAGAGGGGGGTAACTCAGGGAAAGTAAACCAGCTAACTCTAAAAGCACAACCTGTCCACAGTTTCCTATAAGGAAACTAGGCAAATATAATATAGACTGTAATCTATGTAAGTTTGTTTAAGTTGGGAATTTCCACTTGACAAACACTTCTGAAAACTGGTGCAATAGTAATGAATGATGAATCCTGTGAAGAATAACAACAGGAACAACAGTTTCCAGTAAGGCTGTCATGATAAGACCAAGTCAGCCAGTGCTGGAAACCCCTGACAGAACTAGAAAGCCCCACAGTGTGAAACTACTGGAATACAGCAAATGCCACTAGTGTCAATCATCTTTCATGGGGGTGTGTGAGGACGTGTGACTTCCTCTTTGCTGTTTATGGGTTATTTTGGATGAGAAAACCCCCTGGAATTTGTGTAGATAACACCAAGCAGACTCCGGCCTTTGCAGGCTGGGACCTTTCTGTGCACCTTGAGGGACTGCTGCTGCTTAGGCTGTGCTCATCTGAATGGTCTTAATGGGTTTGTTGTAGAACTGAAAAAAAATCACTGCACCTAAGGAGGGCACAGTTCAGCTGGGAAGGTCTAAGTCAGTGTTTTTTTGCCATGCTAAGCAATCCTGTTCTCAGACAGCAGCTACTCAAATTGCAAAGTTAATGAAATTAAATTAAAAAACATTAAAACCCTCTTACAGATTTTACTTTTCTTAATACTATCCCATGAATGGATCAAGATAAGGGACCTCCAGAGGAGGTCAAGGGTATAGTATCCCAACTCCCTGGATATTTGGGACATCTGGAAGAAGAGGAGGAGGCTTTAAGTGTAGCACCATCTAGCCTGTGCCTTGCTGTTGGAATCTGCCCCCTCCAATAGGCTGCTTTCTGCAGGAGGCAGTTGGAAGGCTTTGCAGTGGCTGGGATGATGGTTACCCTCTTGCATTTCACACTGCTGGGATTTAAAATCGGAAATTTGGGTTTGCCAGTGGATCAGTAACACATGGAGTTGCTGCTCTTAAGCTGCAGTTGGGAGATACCGTAATAGTTCTGTTTTCCATAGAGCTCCAGGGTGGCTGTGCGATACTCATTGCTGACTGGGGTTAAACCATGACACAGGGGTCTCAGAGCTCTGGGCTGCTGAGGACAGTCATGCTGAAAGCACTCCCAGCTGTGTGGTTTATCACTGCTCCTCTCCACATGGGTGTTGAGGGAATGAACCAGCGTTTTCACTTTTAATGAGTCATAGTAAATATGAAAGTTGAGAAAGACATCCATCACTGACTGAGTATGCTCTGTTTGCTGTAGATGTTTGATCTTTTGCAGGCTAGCTCATGCCATATTGCTGGATGATGACACACTGATCTGAATTATGGAAATACTTAACAGGAATTTATTGCTGATGTGAAGTAACCCACAGGAGTGTAAGCAAATCAAAGGTGATAAGGAATGGCTACTTCCTCTTTTGGGTGAACTTCTAAGCTTTCACGTGTATGCTGAACTAATTATGCAGTCCTAGACATTGAAACATTATTTCTTGGCTAATATACTGTCTAATGACTTTTTGGGAAAATAATTACCTATGACTACATCAGTCTGACTAGAGCTAGCTGAAATATAAGTGACAAATTTATGCTAAACATTTTTTCCAGCTTTTGAATCATGACAGAATTATAACAGTTATAATATAAATTTTAGATTTGGTATAGAAAGGGAAAACAGGATTTTTTTCCCAACTAAAAACTCATTTGGGGTGTACTTTCTGGTCAGTTGTTCTGGTTTAGGAGTCCTCTCTGAGCCAAAAAGATTGATAGTAGGTCTTTTCATAAAGGACTGTGCTCCTTAATGTGATTTGTTATATAGGGTGAAATAGGCAAAAGTAGCTTGTGAGCTTCTTTTTCAAGCAGCAGCAGACCCAGCTCAGCAGCAGAAGGATCTTTATAATTTCTGTGCAGGTACAAGTAGTGAAATGTCCTCTGGGAACCAGGAAATAAAATCAGAGGATAAGGTCATATTAATATAATTTACCAAGCTCTTTAAGACCTAAGTACAATGTGCTGGCATTGTGGTGTAGCTGTGCCTCTGGAGCAAGGGAACACATACCTCTCTGAAAAGGCTTTGGTAAAGTGAACATGGGTTTATAGGGCAGGGACAGGCAGGCACAGGCTTGGGGACCAGAGTGTGGGTATCACTGCCCTGTCACTCTGCGGGACATGCCCTTCCAGCAACATCAGCCATGTGCTGTCCAAAAAGTTTTTAGGGGATGGCCTCAAGCAGCCCGTCATTCTGCACATTATATCTGTGCTCAGAATCCATCTTTCTTCTTGCAGCTAATTCCAGTAAGGAGCTGCCTCCTGTAGCTGGCATTTTCTCACCAAATGACAAGGCTATTTACAGGAATTCTCCCTTCTGCTCTCTCATAGTATCTCCACTTCCTTGTTTACTTTTACTCCCTTCCCTTTCATGGAGTAAAAGGAAAGATGATTGATTTTTGCTTTCTGACAAGACCAAAAACTGTCTTTTTTTTTTTTTTTTTTTAAGGGGAACCCCGGGTTTTTTTAAATTTTTTTTTTTTTTTTTTTTTAAATCCCCCCAAAACCAAAACACAAACCTGAGACATTTCAAGCCATTCTAGCTAGTAACTGTGGTTTAGTTTAAATAATGAGAGGGGAAGACATGTGGACTCATGTTTGCATGTATGGGGATTACGGGGATGAGGAAGAGGTGAAGACAAGTTATTTGACAGCATCCTTGCTACATATACAATATAATGAACAAACATTACAGCCTGTGTTTGGCCATACGCCTCTCATGTTTGGTTTTGTGTAGCTCATGGCTGTTACCATGCCAGCAGATCTACATCCTAGTCAGTCACTTTCCTTTCTTATTAGCTTTTTTAAAAATGCCTAGATTTGCAGTAGCACAGGGATGATCTAACCTATGAGATCATTTGGGTCACTCCTCTTTTTACCTTACTCAGAATATTTTTGTAATATTACTTCTTAGAAACCAAAGTACTTCTGTGCTACCTAATTCCTATCATCAGCTTTCCCAAGCTTCTTTTTTGGTTATAACATTGTCAGTGCAACTCCTGAAACTTCTTTTGGTGTATTTTTGGTGGTTGCCTTCTTCACCACACCACACTGACCAAAAAGGAGAACCTGAGGTCAAAACACCGAGAGTGGCCAACAGTGGCCAACGCATGGCCCGTGGGTGTCCTGGGGTGGCCTTACTGCACAGATCCTCTTTGGCTCTACAGCCCTGTGGCTCTGTAGGTAGCAATCATTTGACTCTATTGGTGAGTGCAGCAGATCTGGCAGCAGGTAAGGGATTGACAATGAGGGATTATGCATTGGACTAGGCATTGAGATAGTCAGCGACGGGTGGGAGGCAATGTCTGTGGTGCTGAGTGGAGCCGGCAGTAGGAGGGCCCAGGATTAACAGGCATTTTGTGTGATACATAAGAGAGGACGATGCACTGGACACTGGGGATTTTGGAGGTAGGTTGCAGGTGCAGCTGTTTGGTATTGAAGCAGTCTGGGGAAAGAGGGGCTTGTTGCTGGTAGTGAATGTCTATGTGTTATTGGCCTGGCAGGTAGGGTCCCTGTCCCACCACTTCCTAGCCCAGGGGACTGGGCTAGGTCCTGCTGTGCATGAAAAAACCGTTCATTTAATTGACAGAAGATGCTATCAGATGGATCTGAAATGAGTTCACATTTATTACATTGTTTATTGTTATTGCTCTGAACCATGGTCCTCTGTGACGAGTCACCCGTCAGTCAGGCTAAGCTTTAAATATAAAAGTGTGTAAAAAAAAGGTGATTCCTCAGGGTGTTTCCCCATAGATTACAAACCTGTATCAGCAATATTTTGAGTCGGGTTTATAGTAATTAGTGTTTCTATGTACAGAGCTGTAATTTGGCTGTGAAACACCAGTCTGTCTCACAGATTTATTGGTCCATAAAAATTACAGGCCTAAAACCAGCCTTCTTTTGAGTTTATGAAATCTATTTTAAAAATCTAACTTGATAAAAATGTGGTATAATTTGTGACATCCCTTAAGTTACCAAAAAAGACTGAATCAGGGCAAACCGACTCAAATTTAAACATATTGTCTACACTGCTGCCAAAAATATAAGATCATGCTTGAATGCCACAGCCTTATTTTATAGCACATGCCTGAAGATAAATTTTATGGTTCAGATAAGGCCTTTTGAAAATAGACATTTATGAATCTTTTATTATAGGGGACTCTTCACTCGGCACCACTGTAATAAAATCATATCTCTACAAAACAGATCATAGTGTCACTTTGACTGTTACCATGCAATAAAGTGTTGTTTCAAAACCTGGCCACAAACCATATGCAAAAGTGCTCCACTTTGGAACAGCAAAGGTTATTATCTTTTGTGTAGAAATTGTACATTCCCTTCAATTCCAGCTGTTCTAAAACTGAAAGAGAAATTTTGACATTGTAAAGTTTTGACTCTAGAGAACCTGAGAGCTAAGCATGGTTTGACTCTAGAGTCCAATTCTGCAGTCCATGGGGAGTTCCCAAAGGTGATGATGGACCACTGTTAACCATTTTACTGGAACCTGAAGGTGCTACTGCTGCTAAATGCACAAGGGCAAAGGAGAGAGACTTTGATGGTCTACTCTTGTTTAGTTGTAGCTTCACACCATCGCTCTGGTTCGGCCCTCTCCTATCTGCTTTAGCTAGGACAAAGCCCAGGCATAGCTCTGGGGACAGTTCACTCCAGGTTCTCCTCCCAAAAGGTAGTATGTAGGCGACTATACGTGGTTGCAATACATGGTATGGTGAAGACTGTGCTGTGGAAAGGGTCTAGCTATGCTGATACAGGCAAGCCAGGCTGTTCCATTTGTTTGCATGATCAGAAAACACGCTCCAGCTGTCCAGCTGACTAATATAGATGTGGTCAGTATTTCATGGCACTCAGCATTACGGTTTGCTGAAGTAAATATGAAAGGAAAACCCTATGAACCTATTTGAATGTGGTAGGTTCTCCTTTGCTGTAATGTCCTTTTGTAACTTTGTGACCTGATTGGCTGAACTCAGAGTGTTTTTAGTGCAGTTAAACTGAACCCAGTCTCAATCCCAAGCAAAATTACAACCTTTCAACATTTGTTTTTCTTACACATGAAGGAGAAATGAGAGCATATAGTTATTCACAGAACAGATGTTCCCACAAAAGTTTAATTAAAAATCCAGTTTTTTTTCTGTTTTTACGATCTATATGAAATGTTATCATAGTCCACAATCAAAAGAATCCACTTTGGTTTACTGAAGTGAGCCCAAATGATTAATCTTCAGGTCTTCACCCTCCCATCATACACCCAGCATAATGAAGTAATATGACTATGCAGAGTGATTAAAAGAAAACATGTATTCACAATGAAAAATATAGGGATTGAGAAGCCTCTAATCTGGTAGCTGGGGCAACAATTTGGCTGACAATGGGATTCATCTGATCAGGTGTAGACATCTACTGCTGAGCTGGTTGTCTGCTCCCTTATTATAGTCATTGGAAAGAAATAGGCACTATTTGGAAAGTGAACAAGGTTCAGTTTCTGAATGTAACTTAACCACAGAGACTGAGCTAATGATCTAATTCTAGGTAATTTTAATGAGTAGAAACAGGTTTTTTAGGGCGAAATCCTCTGCCAATATTTACTTCAGAGAGAGATAGAAAAGGACCCAGAGGCAGGCACAAAACACATTCAACTTGCATTTTGTATTTCATCATGCTCAGCTAAATTTCTGTCAGGTATTTTACTGCCTGTATTGCCCAAGAGACAGATGTTCTATGCAAACTCCTCCAGCATTGGAGTCTGAAGCAGCCCAGAAAGCCCATGAATGATCTCTGTAGCATATCTCAGGATAATCAGTGCAAGTAATGATAGACAATGACAATGAAGTGAGAAGCAGTAAGAGCTTTTCTGAATGCCAGGAGGTAACCAAGCTTTTGAACTCATGCTTCTGGCATCAGATCACTTTGTGAGGCAGTTATTAGAACAGTCTGGTGGATAACTTCATCAGGCACATCTTTAAACACAAGTGAACATAGATTCTGAAGAACAAGGATCTTTTTCTGTAGTTACTGCAGGTTTGACTTGTTTATGGGACTAACCAAAAAGAAATGTAAATGTTTCTATTTCTGAAGAACTCTGAGTTAAGAAGGCCTTGTCAGTGTTTCCTGGACAATGGAGGAATTGCTGTAAGCATGCTCTCAGCTCCTTCTGATTGCTACGACACTTTCAAAAAATCAGGGGGGAATCCTGTGACCCCACCCAACCCAAACCTTCTGTATCCTGTTCTGTTGTCACGGAATGGAGGTGGGAGAGGATAAGCAATCCCATCACCCCTCAGCCTAAAGCTAGACAGTTGCTGTGGTAAGTGAAGATCTCTTCTCCACTGATCTTTGCTACTTTAATTGTCATCAGCAAAACCTTGTTAGGCAGAATTACCAGGCTTTATCATGAGCTTTCCTGTCTGAAAGAGACTATCTAACACTGTGTGACATATTGCAACTCTGCAGCCCAAACTGGAGGTCCAAGATGTCTGCAGGTGTAAGAAGCACCGAAGCAGCCTGTTCCTAACTTTGATCATGCTATGTTAGCAGATCCTGACTACACCGTTTCTACCTGGACAAGGTATTTCTTTAAAATCTACTCTGCTGAAAGTGATTGGAGAATCTTTGCTAACCTAAAAAAGTTAATTTATATTCTTTCCCGAAGCTCACAAATCCCATATAGGAATAGTGGCCTAAAATCTAGGTGCCAGACAGTATCCCATTCTTTGTCTTTTGGATCATATATCTTGGCTGTCTCCTTGGGTGTTCCTATGGCCATAATGGAGGTGGAGGGTATGCCAACCTCCAACCGTTCAAAAGGATGCTAGGTTGCATAAGGAGCTTTTACAAGACGGTCAAGATGGACTTAGTTGTGAATGTAACAGTATTTTTAACATTTTTAATGGACCAGTTTCTGTTGATGTTATGCTATTTATATTTTTTCTTTCATATGCAGTGAAACAGAGCATCAGAGATGTATCAGCAGTGTCAGTGAAAAAAAGACATTAGAAAGAGCAAACTTATATCTCTGATGACACACTAATGGCAAAGCACTCCTGTAGTCACTGTTCTCCTTCACTTCTGCATATTATGAATTCAGTGTTGCCCAAAGCAGAAAATCCCTCAAAGGACTTCCCTTCTGAGGGATTTTTTCAAGGTAACTTATGTTACATTAACTGGAGTTTTTCAGACTGTGCCAGCTACTCCCATCTGCTTCGCTTTCCTTAGCAAGGGGACTGCTATGTTATAGGCACAGGCTATCCTTTGTGCCCCCATTGTGAAGTGTGAACCCCCACAGAGTGCATGCCCACTGCATATCTATATAGGCAGGTATAGATAAACAATCACACTGTTGTCTCTCGAATATACACAGCAAAGAGACTGCAAGGCCAGGTACAGGCACAATGCATGTGTAAACGGCTCTTACACAGTTCCACACACTCTCAGGTTAAGATGTCTTCTCACTTCTAGAACCACCTTCCTTTCATAATTTCACTGCTGTCTCACAGCCCAGGGTGATGGTAGCTCTGGTATCTTCACCCATGTAACTTTTGTGTCAGGGATTGGCTGGCAGAGAGGAAGGCACAATTCAGCCTCTTGGCCAAGCTCAACCCCTGTTTATAGGGGTTCCCTGGTAAATAAGCACAGGCACACACTGTTTTGCACTCCCATGCAGAACTGTGGGTAAATTAAATTAAATTGAGGAAATTAAACCAAGCTCTCTAGGCTTTGAAGAAAAAGTTTTCCCTTAGTCATAAGCAACGTACTGTACAAATGGGTGTAAGCAAAGGGAACATGGAGGAAGAGAAACAAAATAGATGTCATTAATATCCCCAAAGGCAAACTACCACCCCCAGAATAGACTAGTGCAGGCTAAATCCAAGTTTTTCCCCTCTGAGGGTGGAAGCAGGATGTAGTGGCTCACTTCAGACAACCACAACAGCCGTCACCTTGTTTGCTCTCTGATCTGCAAGATTGTGACCTTTGCTCCTGAAGCTTATTTTTCAGGTCATGACTGAAAATGAAGGTCTGGATCTTATTGGAGAACTGCCTGAAATTCTTTTTCTCTAAGCCATTTGCCAGTGGATAAGGAAAGCCACTCTCACTTGTAGCTGTACTGAGTGACATGACACCTCAATGGAGGGTAAGTCACTTGAGCAAATTATTAATGTTATGTACGACAGAGGATGAAAGAAAATAATGCAACAAGAAGAGTAAAAAGATATGTTTGATGTATGAACCGGCTTATCAATTCAATCTTTTCCCCTGCAAATGACAAAATATAACCCCCTTTGTATGAGTTAACCTTTTCCACGGTAAAGGTTTTGTAACATTTCTGTGTTGTCTGCCCAATACAGAAGAAGTGAGGCACATTTGCTGGGTTCCCAGGAACGAGGAATTAATTTAAACTGTTGCTGTCTGAACTCATTATAGGAATTTTAGTGGTAGGGGAACCCTCTTTCAGAGTTTTCATTTTACATGGTGACTAGAAATTACCTGACCAACCTCATAATCAACCCAGAAAGTATTTAAACTTGGGAGTTCCTCTTTCGCATTTTGGTGGCAGCAGCAGTTTCCCTCTGTACCTTCATGCATAGGGGATGTTTTGAAATGGCTTGTGCACCACAATATTCCCATACATTTTGGGAATCCCTGACCAGAGACCAGTCTGAGTTGCGTCCCCACTTCTCCTAGCCTCTCACACATATTCCAAGGCTCTGATCGGAACAGATGTTTTTTGGCTATGTCAGAAAGCAGTGTTGTTTATTCCAAGAACCCGGATGAAGAATTTACACTTCAAAGCCCACATTGCCAAGAACATGGAAATGATAACTGCAATACAAAGGACGTTTAATAAAACCAAGACATGATCCTAATGAAATAAGTGCTTATTGTGTCCACTATAGCAAGCAGGGGATCTGAATGTGCTTAAATATCTAGGACAAAAAATCTTGCTGCTCAAAATGGTGATGTAATTATTTTAATAGGATAATAACTAGGTGAAGACACATTCAGGTCATGTCAATGAGATCTATCTTTTACAAGCAGAAGTGCAGAAATTGCACCTATGAATGGGAAGACGGTGTTCCTGTGACTCGTCCATAAACTGTGGACATGGTCCCACAGCAGCCGAAGGGCAAGGACCTGCACTTTCCTCTCTGCTGGTATCATCTGTTGCTCATCTGAGCTGAGATGTGCCTGAACTTGCTGCCTTCACTCGTCAGCCTGCATCGCTAATATTCCTACTATTTCTGCAGATGCCCTCTGACTGATTGATGTTGCCTTTTTAAGTATTTGTCAGATCTTGATAAACAGTCAGTGCCCTGGCAGAAGATAGTCCCATGTACAGTCATATAGCAACGCAGAAGCAAAATGTCCTCCTCCTGGTAGCTGATTGACACTGCTGTTGAAGCAAATTGAAATGTCAACCAAGCAGGCATCCGTGTGTGTGGATAACATGGCAGTAAGCGAGGCTGTTGCTCTTCTGGAGATCATGGTCACCACCACGAGAATCCACAGCCTTGCCAAGTCTACTACTGTCCTCCAGTGAGGTGTGAGAAAGTTTTGGTAGAAACCCAAAGGATTTTTCAAGAGTGACTAAGAAAAAAGTAAAGTTAAAAGAGGGACTGGTACATGCTGCCCTTCCTGTGCAAGTACAGTTCTGAGGAACTGTGAAAAAAGCAAAAATAGGAAGTTACATTGCAACAGAGGGCTGCTTCACGTGGGAGTAGTGAGTGCTTACATTTTTTGTGAAGACAGGACAATCAACACTGTTTTGCTGTCAAGTTAGAGGGGAGAACGTTTGCTTAAAGTCAGGACAATTTAACGCACCTGGGACACAGGGAGGTTTGATTTGCGCATGAAATTTTCTCTTTTAATAGAACTTATTGAGAAAAGCCCCCATGAAAGGACTGAAAGCTTTATTATCTCTTTTATTTATTTATTTATTTTCCTAGCAACATAATGTATACTTTCAAGCTAAGCTCACCTACAGAAGGAAAGGAGTCCAGATGTGACAAGCTCCAAAGCTAATCTTCACTCAGGGGGGAGGGGTTGGTGTATACAGTCTTTCAGCTAGTGGTGGTGAAGTTGATGGCTTAAGATGGTTTGGGCCAGTCCCCACAGCTGAAGGAGTGAGGTCCTTCATCCTACATTTGTCTCCCCTTGCTCTCAGTTGCATGATTTCCCTCTTCATCTTGGACCCATTTGCACTTCTCAGACCTTGAGCTGATTTAACTCCCTTATCTGGTAGAAAACTAACCTAGGAAAAAATAGTCTTCTGCTTCATTGGAGGTAGGTTGAGGCTTCATGGAGAGAGAGGCAAAGACAGCAGGAAGAACACCTCTTTCAGAGACCCTATGTCTTTAGCCATTCTGTTTAAATTTGACCCTGCCTCCAGAGGGGGTTTGGTCCCTGCACTGCAAAAATTATCTAGTCCCAGCAGTACTGAACTAAATATTGTAATTCTCTTAGTGTTCCACACAGAGAATGAAATCCTGCCCCCTCTGAAATGGCAGGAGTTGTCTTTGATGGAACCATGGTACTGCCTCTATTTGTGGAAATAAAATTGTTGAGATTGCAAATGAAAATTACTATCCCAAGCTGAAAATGGTTCTTTTCTGCCTCTGCAAGCCATGTTTTCTGGGTTGATATCTTGCCAAAGTTGCTATGAAATTAAATCTGTGCAAGAGTGTTACAATGAAAAGCATCAAACTATATGATGTGGAAGGGTGTAACTGTGGTAGAAGTATGGTACTAGAGTTTTGTCTTGGATAGGAAGGTGGACAGGAATTCGGACAATCTGCATTCTGGCCTGTGCTTTTCTCATGACTTAGTTTATGACCTAAAATGAGGCACTCAGCCCTTGTGCGTGTCCCCTCCTGCACAAATGACACCAACCTGATATTCACTTCTTGCTTTGACATCAAGGAACGAAAAAAATCCTCATGTAAATGATAAATAGTAAAGTTTTGCCAGGACACTCCTGAAGACTGTGTCTGATGTGGAAATGTACCCCTTCATAAATTATCTGCTTTACCAAATGCTTTTTTTCAAACCACAGAAATTCTGTTTACTGAAATGTACAAACTCTTGCGGAGTTTTGTCCTGGACACAATCTTCTATTGTTGCAACTCGTTACCACATTTTGATTTGCTTGGTATCATTTGGCAACAATCTCAATGGCATTTCTGGGATTTAATCTGCTCTTGCCCAGGAACACAAACAGACAGTCTCGGCACCCGGACAGGGCTCA
>NW_010146226.1:0-2319 GCF_000699245.1 Pterocles gutturalis
ATGGTCCAGCACAGCGTGGCACAGTCTTTACACAGAACAGCCCGAGGCCAGCCTGCAAATGCCCAGCTGCAAGCAGCTGTCTGCAGTCACCTCTAACCCCAGCACAGAGGGGCTGGACGGGTGCAGTGCCAGCAGGATGGTGCCCAGCTGGGTTGGGGGTGCAGAGCCAACACCCCCCAGCCAGGCAGCCCCACAGCAGCAGGGGGGTGGCTGCCAGAGCCATGCGGGTAGGGGGAGGCTGGGGAGAGCTCCAGGGAGATGCGGAGGGAGGATGCTGTGGAGTGAGAGGTGAAACATAGTCATTCCCTGTAAAACTGTAGTAACTGAGATGTAGTGCAGAGCGTGAGGTGCTGGCAGAAGACGTACGGTGTGGGGGGAGAGTGGCTGGGCTGGCTCTGCTGGGCTGCAGCAGCGTGGGTCCAGAGAGCGGTGCACCCAGCCACCTGCAAGGGCATGGGGGGACATGGTTAAGAGAGGGGGAAAAAAGTATGTAACACAGTGTAAAAAGAGGGACCCCCTCCCCAGCACTACTGGGCAGAAGGGACCCCTGCCCCGTTTGTCACTGGGGGCAGAAAAGCAGCATCTACATCACCTGTTCCCAAACCCCAGAGCTTCTCCCAGGCGTGGGGAGGGGGGGGTGAGGGGACATGCTGCAACCCACCACAGCCACTGGGTCTGGTTATGATGTGCACATGCACTCCTTGGCCCTGGGAACATCTTTGGACTCAAAACACAGAGACTCCCGCAGGGAGGGTGTCCTCGCAGCACCCACATCCTCACAGGACCCACCATGTGCCCGGCAGCAGCTGATGCCACAGTTCAGCTTTTCAGGTGCTTCCTGTAGGATGAGATAATAAAACCACGTGATGAAATATGCACTGACCCAACCCCAATGTCTCTGCCTCTCAAGAGCGAGACAGTTCCAGCACCCTCTTCCCCTGCAGCACCAGACATTCTGCATCCGCACTTGGGGGGGGGGGGGGTTTGCCCGCGGGGCCTGTGCCACCAGCATGTGCTCCCGTGCGCCGCAGGCAGCGGCGTGTGCTGCACCCATGGCCAGACCCTTGGGGTGCACCACAAAGGGAGAGAAACGGGGCTGCAGCTCCAGCAGCTGTGTCTGTTCCTGGAAAGCAGAGGAGTGACAGGATGGTCCCTCTCCCGGACATGTCCCGGCGCCAGGGAAAAGGAAATCCACATCAGGAGGAGGTGGGCAGTGCCAGGACATTATTCAGTGCCCAGGTGTCTTGCGGATGGGGAGGTGGCATGGGCTGGTGGGTCACAGCATGAAGAGGGACTTCAGCTCCTTCTCACCAAGAGGACCTGAGGGTTCTCCAGGGATGAGCACACCACACAAGAGCAGCAACAACTGGTTCCTGTTAGGGCCAGACCCAGCCCTGAGCAGCTGTAGACCAACCAGAGAAGGACCGTACCCCTGGCAGCCTTGAGCATCCCCCCCCCACATCATCTTGCCATGACCTTGGGGCTGATGATGGATGGCACAACAGGGACCCAGAGCACCCACAGATGTAAATGTGGCTGCACGCCAAGAGGTTCCTGTGCCATCTGTGCCAGCCCCGGCACAACACAGAGCCCCCCAGGGAGGGGCTCAGCCCCATGGGCCGGGGGGATGCATGGCCCCAACTGGCACATGCAGCATCCCTCCACGCAGCTCAGACGCTCTGCTGTAAAGTAGCCCCGGTTAAATGTTTATTGTCAAAATTTAGCATAGGACAAATGATCACTACATATTTATTTTTATTTTTAAATATTCACCATTAATTACTTTTAAAATGAGGCGTTTTGTTTCTAAGGCGAGAGGGACAGGTCTCTGGGCATGACACCAAGAGAAACCATTGCGTGGCTCCTCCAGCCTTTCCAGCCCGAGCAGCAGCGGTTGATAACGCCGGGCCATTAATTGACGGTGCATCACTGGGCAGCTCCTGCCGAGCTGCTGCGCTCAGCCCCTGAGCATGGGGCCCGTGGCGTGACTGATGCTCTCGCAGGGAATCCAGGGGCTGGAGGCCTGTTGGGACGCACGAGGCACTGCCTCTCAGGCTCCAGCAGCTGCTGCAAGGCTGAGGGGGCTGGTGGGCTCCCCGTGCCTGGCAGTGCCTGCGGACCTCATCCTGGGAGATCACAGAATCACAGAATGGTTTGAGTTAGAAGGGACCTTAAAGCTCATCGAGTTCCAACCCCCCTGCCATGGGCAGGGACCCCTCCCACTAGCCCAGGTTGCCCAAAGCTCATCCAGCCTGGCCTTGAACCCCTCCAGGGATGGGGCACCCACAGCTTCTCTGGGCAACCTGGGCCACTGCCTCA
>NW_010146226.1:2552-2801 GCF_000699245.1 Pterocles gutturalis
TGACCCCCTTCACGGCCTCCTCTGGACAGCAGCAGCGGATTCACCTGTGACAACACTGTGGAAATACCAGCTCAGGGCTGCAGCGAGCCCAGGCAGTCACAGGGCTGGGGCACCGCTGGGCACAGGCTTCCCCTGCGGCTGAACTGCTGCGTGAGGTTTTCATCCAGCCAAGCGCTGGCCCTCACACCGCCCCGAGGAGCCCCACAGAGCGTTAGCCAGCCTGCTGTGTCAGCTCAGCCACCTCTCTGC
>NW_010146226.1:2852-3199 GCF_000699245.1 Pterocles gutturalis
TCCTGGGCTGCCCCCCGCCACACCGTCCTGCACGTCTGGGGGTCCAGAACCTCCAGTTCCTCTGAAAGCTCCTTCCTTTGGGGCCTGGGAGCTGTGGTGGCCGCAGTGATGCTTGCCCGAGGTGCTGCCCGGCAGCTGGAAGCTGGTGCTGGGAGGAACTGGGGTTTGACCAGTGCCTGACCCACCGCTCGGGTCTTCAGCAGTGGCTGCGGGCTGCCCCGCTGCCCATCACACTGCCACAGATAAATCCTCTTTCTTTAGAAGATGGTAGAGGCCATGTCAGCTCTCGTGTATCAAACTCTGGTGTCCTCAGACTCCACTAACACGCAGGAGTTTGCAGGTTGGGA
>NW_010146226.1:3282-3638 GCF_000699245.1 Pterocles gutturalis
TGCTGCCAGAGCCCAGCACAGGCTGCAGGAGGCACACGGGACGGGCCAGCCCCCAAAGGCATCACCTGTGGCTTCAGGCTGTGTCTCTTCCGGCAGGGTGACAGGGAATGGTGGCATCTTACTGTGTGAGAAAGCAGCAGCAGACGCTGGGATGTTTTTGCTGCAGCTCCTGGCGCTGGCAGCACATCTTGGCGGATTGTGTTCTCCGCAGCCCTCCTGAGATGGATGTTGCTGCATAAACCCAACAGGTTTTTGAGCGTTTAGCACATCACTGATTACACACAATCCACGTGAAGGCAGCACGACAGAGGGCACAATGTTGTTCCTCAGCCGTAGCCTTGGGAGCAGCATTCCTG
>NW_010146226.1:3718-3998 GCF_000699245.1 Pterocles gutturalis
AAGCAGCTTGTGCTCCACAATCTGCTGCCTGAGCTGCGCCCGTGCCCTGCAGTCAGCGGCACCCACCCGGGGACATGCTGGGGTTGGGGTGGGCACACAGGGACCCCGTGGGTGCAGGCCACCACGGCCAGCAGGGCCCAGGACAAAGCATGGTCTTGCTGCCCTGGGCCGGTGACGGAAAGGGACGTGGGGTGTCTCGCCTGTAGCCGTGCTCTCAGGGGCAGGCAGCTCCCCAGGGTCAGGCAGGTGGCTCTTGGTGCCCAGCAGAGCGGGTACGCAG
>NW_010146226.1:4035-20044 GCF_000699245.1 Pterocles gutturalis
TCCTAAGGCAGGAGTCCGAAGGTCATTCCTTTCTGTCCCTCAGCTTAGGGGGCAGCACCCCTCCTGCTCCAGCTTCACCCCATGGGCAGAAGGGCAGGCTGGGGACTGAGCTCTGCCCTCGACAGCCCTTTCCCCATCAGCCAGGGTATGTTCCCAGTCCCCCTCCACGGAGGGGCCCGAGGCACCAGCCCCGTGAGCCGAGGCTGCCTGGCTGGACCCCAACAAACCCCCTCATCCTCTGTGTCCCCAGGGGTGGAAGCAGGGAACCCCTCCTCACCGAGCAAACCAGTAACAGTGGCTCACAGAACATGCCCTCACCTTCCCATTTCAAAGCACATCTTCATGGGGCTGGTAGCCTTAACCGTCATATCAAAAAAGCAGAAACTTTGTTCTAGTTCAGAATCTACACACGGGTCACCGACGAGATGGGATGGGGAGGGCAGGAGGGAGGCGCTGGGAAGGAACCGCTGAAGGAGGAGAGCACAGAGGATGGGGGGCAGATGGGGCTCCATTTCCTTCTGCCGTCGCTGATAAAATCAGGCTGCAGCAAAGCCAACAGGAAAAGTCCTGGTACCAGGGACAAACCCTGGGAGGTGCAAAGACACCTGGTATCTCCCAGCAGAGGCTGGAGTGCAGCAGGTCTGCAACGTGGCTGCCTTCTCTCCTTTATTCTTGTTTTATATACCAAGAAGCAGCCACTGCCAGGTTTTTCGACTAAGGATGACTTTTGTTGGGCAAATTACATTAGGATGAATGCCGCAGGTATCCATTAAGGTTTATTTATCGTGATAGTGTTTGGATCTCACGCTTATAAATAACTTATGTTATGGCTTTTGTTTGTAGAAATGTAACTTACATATTTTATTATGCTTTCTGTAAACCTCAGAAAGAATGTTGTCAAAGAAGCGTCTCTTAACAGCAGCCTAAACTATGGTACATAAAATCTACTCTCACATTATTTTTTAATACAGCGAGGAAGCGTGTTATCCCTCTGCAGTTTGAAAGGTTTGCTGTCATCATAAACTCCTACTACAATAAAACATTAACAAGTCTCAGGAATTATTTTGTAAAGGTGTGCATATACTTGCGGCCGAGTTTCTTCAAAGCTTCAGCAAACAGGGCAAGGTGTGGAACCTGGTGTTTGCCCCCGAGAGCTGCCCTTGCCTGCTCCGGCAGAGCCACACGCGGGGCAGGCTGCTCTCGGGGTGGCTGCTCTCCGTCGCAGAGCTTCAGCGGTCGGTGCTTTTCACTGTAATATAAAATGCATCTGGGGGAGAATCACACCTATTTTACCACTATTCCGAAGTTGTTTGCATCATCGGACAGGCTCACATGGGTTTTCTGAGAGGAGATCACTCGGGGGCTGAGTGGCACCTCCGTTCTGACATTTCCCATTCCACTGATGCCAGGTTTTTTTAAAGGAGAAGAAAAAAATCCACTCCCTCTAGTGCAATTATGTCTTTTTAAAAAAACATATAAAGCATTACATGTGCTTTGTAAACACACCAGGAAATTCTGGGCTGTGCCCCCTTGGACAGCACCCTTTTTAAAAGCTGTCAGTAAAGACTCTCGACAAAGAACCTGGAGTCATAAACCACCCCCTCTGTTTGCCATGCCATCCATTTCCCAGCCTAAAAGCAAGTGTATTTATATGAGCAGCTACTCTAAGTAAGTTCCTGTTGTCAATTGTTAACCAGGGTTGAACCGCTGTTCACATCCCCGTCTCGAGCGTGCCCAGTCGATAAGGTGCTCTTCAGAACCTCACCTGTAACAGGAGATGCACTGGAAGTTCCAGCAACAAACTCCAGCGCTCCGGGGAGGCAGCAGCCGTACATTAAAGCCAGCCCCAAAGTCCCAGTGCCGAGTTAGGAGGGGACACTGTCCTCTCCCTTCCAAGAAACCAAACTCCAGCTCTCAGCAGAGCAGCCAGTTTAACCAGTCAATGGACTGGGTGGTGAGCACACGCTCATGGTATGCAACCACTATTTATCTCCACAGCACGACAAAGAAAACTGAGTCACAGAACCCACCAGCTGCCATCCGAACCCTTAAGGCCACCGTCCAGAGCCTTGAGGCTGCGGAAGGGTCTGTACAGCCAGAGAGGAGGTGGCACAGCCCAGCCCCGAGCGCTGCACCCCTCGGCGAGGTCACCTGGAGAAACCTTTCCCCAAACCCCAGCTCACATGTGGACCAGCGCACACGTTCCTGAGTTCAGCTTGGCAGCTTTTTAAATCCAACTTGGCAGCACAGATCCCCGTTTCCTTGAAGGACCAAAATGGAAAGTGAATACCTGCACTAATCCACCCGTGTTTCACGTGTTCAGAATGATCGTACCCTTTCTGGAGTTTTCAAACCTTGGCACGTAGCATCCGGCCCCATGTAGAAACACCCCAAACCTGCAGCTCTTTGGTAACCCCAACTGATGATTTTCTCAAGTGCTCAGCACCCTTGGAAATCAGACCTTTCCACTGCAGATTAAATACTTGCTCCAGCTGACCTTAAATGTAAACAGAGAACTGCTTAACAAAGTTACTTCCTTTCACATCTAGTTCCTGCAATTTAAAAATGTGCAGAAAAGTAACAGTTGCAAAGAAAAACCGGGAAAAAGCTGTAAGAACTAGGGTATGAACTTTTCCTCTCTGTTGGTCATAATTAAAAATTCCCATTGTTATCTAAACCAGTGGTGAAATATTACTAAATACACAGATGTAAGCAAGCACAAAAAACACATGAAATCAATTATTTACATAAGAAAAAAAAAGAAAAACCCAACCCAATTCCAAACTAATACCAATAGTGTGCAATTGCACATAAAAGCTTTTCTACATTATAAACTAATTGGCTTATTGCTTAAATAGTTCTAATTTTTGTCAGCTCTTGCTTCAATTAATTTGTGTGTTTCCTCGGCCCACATGGTACCTCCTGCCCACCACAGAACGACACTAACTGTTCCCCACAAAACCAGAGTGGCCAGTG
The DNA here is from genome assembly GCF_000699245.1 of Pterocles gutturalis. NCBI lineage: Eukaryota > Metazoa > Chordata > Aves > Pterocliformes > Pteroclidae > Pterocles > Pterocles gutturalis. Next base: position 7,012 of record NW_010146226.1, read on the forward strand.
TGAGCGCTGGACTGGAGGAGGGATCTTGTGCTGGTACACACGGAACTTAACCATCTCTGAGAGGTGAAGACAAATCTGCTGAATGTGCTGTTTGGGATGCAGGCGTTCATCTTCATTGTGCCACACGCCGGTTAAATATGGGCCATAAGTCTCTGTAACTATCTGCTTTCTTTTTTGTAGTGGTGGATAGATTTATTTCTTTTTATGCAGTGTCTCAACTTTATTTTCTTCTGTGTTTTGTCCATTTCCAAAGCCCTGCAAAATGTGTACTAATGAAATTAAAATATTATCAGTACTTCATTAAGGCTCACTCCATCGTCTCTTATTTTATTACATGCAACATTCTCTATTTTCTCTCTGCCCTTATAGCCTAAAATGCTAATTTTCAGTCTTCTACTTTGTTGTCCACACTGTCATTAACCGCCAGTGCTGAAAAGAAATATGTAACATTTTGTAGAAAAATAGTAATTTCATTATTTCAAAAAGATGCCATATACAAAATTTTTACTGGCTTTCATCTCATTTTCAAACAAATATGACCTCAGTCAGAGTGAGCTTGGAGTTCTTCATTGATGAGATATTATTTACTATTATGTGTAGAACTGAGAATCATGAACTGATACAAGTTTAGAAGGAATGCATATTTATTTTGTTCTTTGGTTAAGTACTGTTTCTACACCATTTCAGAAAGATAACAGAATAATAAATTTTTATAAGAAAAGCTAAAAATGTTCTTCAAACCAAGGCTGATTTTCCACGTTTTTTGCCATTATAAATCCTTACATTTAGGCCAGAGGTATAAAAAGGCAGAAGATATATCTTAAAAAAATAGTTTTCACAAGGGTCAAAAATTTATTTAACAATAGAACAGGGTCCCAAAATGTTCAGAGCTGGCTCATTAGTCAGTCAGTGCTCTGTCTCCAAAGTCACTGTCAACTCATCATATCCAAACTGCCGGGATCCGAGGCCCCTTCGCTGCGCAGGGCTTCAGCCACGTCTCTTCGAAAGACTGACATATTCTGAGTGAACCTGGGAAAAACAAAACCCAGATGTTTGGTTAAAGGAGACCTGATATTGACAAATGTATTTCAAGAATCAGGAAAAAGAATAACTGCAATGTAAATCAAATTGGAAGAAAACCAGAGGAAAAGTCACAAACAAACTCACCAGGTGCCCTCAAAGACCCGTCCTCTAAAATACCTGTGAGCATATCAACACGTGTGGACAGCACTACAAACTCAGCCTACCCACAGCACGACACATTTCAAAGGTCAGCTGGGACATGAACACAACGAGAAACCCTTCCACCCCAATGTGCCCTTCTCCCAGACCTCCAGCAAAGGGCTCCTGGGGACATGTCCAGATGGTCACCAAGGCCAGGCTCTCCCAGAGCTGCCCTCCGCCCCCCGGAGCGGTGTCAGAGTTCAGCCTGACTCTCGGTGACATGCGGTACCATTGCACATCTGGCACAGAATGAATTCACAGAAATATTCCCCAGCAGTTCTCTGCTGGTAGGTGTAGGACGGGAAGTCCGTCCGGTGGCATCACACCTGAGACTGAATGACAGCTCTGACCCAGCCTGTATGACAGCCCAAATCTCATCTGCTCCCTTGGGCTCTCCTTACCTGAAACGAGGAGTTCAATGGCCATTTATCACATCTCATGTATGTGTTAAAAAAAAATTAAAAAAAAAAAAAAAAGAAAAAAGGTTTTTAGATGTTGGACTTATACATTGCACCCTGCATTTAGGGTCCTTCAAGCGTTCTTTTGTTTGTTGCCTCAATGCTCTTTGGCTGTGTCAGACTTTGCTGGCTCGCTACAGGGAAACTAATAAAGTTTCCGGAACGGCTCCTTAGGGCTCCTTCCTGCAAAGGACTGTGCGGACAGGTGCTGGCAAAATGGACGGGATCTCAGCGGAGGTCTCTGCAGGACCAGGGGTAATCATCCCTCCTGCCCGCCTCCACCGTACCGCACCCGACGGGTCTGTATAGCAGCAGTGCGCTAAACTGGGGCTTGCTGCCTGTGGCAATACAGGATGCAATTATGAGTTTATTCTTTATTCTATTCATAATTTTTTTTACGTTTGGGCTTATTTCCTTGCTAATGGAAATTGATTTCTGCTCAATTTTAAACAATCACAGGTAAAAGAAGCCTCCTGTTCCACCAAATAAATCTGAAAAGGATTACAGCTCAAGAGCTGAAAACAGAAAAGCCATCGCATTAACTCATGCTGCTTGTTGGGGCAGTGATGGCTTAAAAGTCTTCCCAAGTTAGACAGGCGGATGTTACTGAGACAGACGAGCTGCTCGTTCGACTGAATTATCTCCATCCCCTCGCACCTGCACCCATCCCTCCCGCCTCCCCGTCCACAAAAGCTCTCCGAGAGCTTCCGCACCACTGCCTACCTGAGCATACCCCCCAGCACTTCGAGATGAAAATCCCCTTTAAACACACGGATAGTTTAATCTATCATTTGCCAGATCTAGTATTTGCCGGCAGCCCAAGGGATGAAGCCTCTGTCCGTGCCCTGCAGAGGGTGAGCGCAGCCAGCAGAGCTGGATGCCCCGTGCCACCCACCACCACCCCTTGCTGCTGCCCGGGCGGCGGGAGCTCGGCCTCGTGCCCGTCCTGCCTCCTTCCCTGAGCCTGGCCTGGATCATCTGATGAGCCCCTTTCTGTCCTTAAAGTCCTTAGTTCTCAGGATGAGGCAGCCCAGAGAAACTACACATCAAAGTATGTTTTTCTCAGAAAACGTTAACTTAAGGACTTCTTGTCTTCAATTAATATAGATATGGAACTAAGAAATTATCTAGTTATAACAGTGAGTTTTACTCAGCTTTTAATTTGTTCATTTTTCTTTTCTGTTTTCTTTTTTTTTTTTTTTTCATCCTGAAGGACTGTTAAGTCAAATTAATGCCCTTGGCATTTACGGCTCTGAGCTGAGACAATGTCCTACAGCTCGCCACTGCCAGCTTGGTTTTTCTTTGTTTTAAGCGGCATTCTCCTCCTTCCTGGTGGCGCTCTGCCTTTTCCAGGTTTTCTGCTGGTACATAATACATCCAAAGTCACACAGAAAGTCTGTCTGATTTATTAGTGCTGTGGATGTGATCTCCGTATTTCTCTGGGTTTGCTTCCAAATCCCCCTGTCTCTGGCTACCGTCCACGGTCAGGCCACAAGGAACTTATTAATACCAGAATTTATTAGGAGAATGAAACAAAACTGTGGAGACCATAACTGACACAAAATTATTTAAGAATTAAACAACTTCAACATAATTTTCCTGCCAATGAAGACAGAAGAAGTCAGAGAAACAAAATCACTGAACGGTTTTAGCCATCAATTCTCTCCAAGCCCCTTTCCAGTTTGTTTCAAGCTTTCCAGGAAGTTCCACCATCTGGACTTAGACTGTGTCACTGTATTGTCAAGGTTTGCTTTGGTTGAATAATGGACATGGAATAGAAAAACGCAGCTAGCTAGTAACAAAAACTCAGTGTGAGCACTAAATGCAGACAGACCTACCATTTTCTTTGTGGAGGCTACCATTCCATTTTTCAAACTAGGGCAAGATTGGGGGAATTTGTGATTAAAAAAAAAAATCCTTGTCTCATTTATCAACAATGTGTAAGTGGCCCCACTGGATCCCTTTTCATTCTGGCATTTCACAGGCAGTTGCTTAACCCCAACACCAGCAAGAAAGGCTCTGTCAGAGCAACAGCACTGCTAGAGCCTCAAACAGATGTTCCATCAGAGGGGTTTCAGGTTGGAAAAAGGAAACTCTGAGGCTCACCTGCTGAAACGAGGCAGTTTTGCCCAGGTGAAAAAGCAGCAGCTACAGCCTGGCAAACCTTGACTTTGGGATTAAATTAGGAAATACATTTCTGACCAAGAAAATACATAACCAGGCTCTAACTGGTAAGTCTGGGGGTCCTAGGTTATATTTTTTCCAGTGAAAGTTTCCATTTGTCTTTTATTCTTCCAGCTTACTTCTGTGTTACAAACGTACCTGTCTCTGTTCTTTACCAAAAGGTTTTGCTCGACTCCTTCCATAAGGTTCCTGAAGCACTGGTCGAGGGCTTCATGCTTGTTGTCAGGCTGGCTGGTTATCAAGGTTGCCCTTAGCTCACTGAAGTACTACGACAGCAAAGCAGAGAATATGAAAAGTGAGGTTTGGAAATTTAAACCCAGAATTACTCACCTACGCCTGGAGCACCCTTGAGCGAGCGTTCATACACTGCCCTCTGGGAGGGAAGCCTGGCAAGCAGCAGGCGGAGGCCAGGTTTCAGATGCACCCAGTAGCGTATCGGTCATATATCATGACTGAAGTTCAGTGGTAACAGGTGACAGGCCACTTCTCCAGTGGCTGTTGGCCGCCTTATCAGTTCCAATACAGAAGGCCACCCAAGAGAGGGGACAGAAGCATCCTTGATTACTTTTTGAGTCCTTTTAGAATGGTGCAAATTTGTGCGCTTTGCTGTGGGCTCTAACCCACTTCACTGCCGTGACAACACAACTCACCTTTGCTTCTTTACATCTATATGATCTATACAATTGTCTGCATTACCATTCCCATTATATTCTGGCAGAGTTATAGACTAGTTAAAATGTAACTTTTTATCACCTTAGGAAAATTCAGGTTTATTCTGGAAATACTGAATGGGGGGATCTTCAGGGTTATCCACCACCTTACTACTACAGCCAAGCAAGTCATGTAATCCTGGTTAGTCTTTATTACATCGGCTATGTCAGTCAAAGTCTCATGGCCTTGGGCATAAGCACATCCATGGTGTAAGCACCAATACAGACAATTATTCAGAGGAGAATGAACCGTTCTGATGAACCTGTGCCCAAGTACCTGGCAGAAGTTCTCAGCAGGATGGTATTGCAGTCAAGAGGAACATTGCTGGTATTCCCCCAATTTCAGGGGAAGTGAAAGAACAAGAGAACTTGTTAAAGGTAGCATGAAAATCAGTTTTTAGTATGTAAAATTTAGTAGACTTCTGAAGTTAATGTAACTTGTAGGGTGTTGTACAGAGTGTCAGAAAGCACACCGATTTGTTTGACAGATTTTTTAAAAACCTTTAACAGGTTTAAGCCTGTTTAAACCTTAAACAAATCTCAACTTAAACACACAACTTTTCCACCAAACCTACAGCTCTCCTGTAGACATGAAAAAATATGGGGCAACAAAAGGAAATGTAGTAAAACCATACCACTCTAAGGCTAATCCCTGACAACTCGCAGGATTACAGGAAGTGTTTGCTTCAATGTCTGCTTGGCAAATTACTTGTCCTCAATCCAGTTCCTCTTACAATAGAACCATCCCATATGATGCATCTTTGCTGACCGCTGCAGTGCTACTGGAAGTGAAAAGCAGCTGATCAAATAGCTGAGTCCCAAACTACTTCGGAACTCAAAACTGAAAATAACCTGGGAGCTGGTGTGATAGATGAAATATCTGCCTGCAACAAACACCTTCCCAGAAGCCTTGTCTCAAGGTGACAAATGCAGAATTCAGTTCTGAGAAGGCCACAACCCTGAGATCTTGTCCAGTGACCACAAGAAGAGAGGCACTCCAAGAGCTTCTTCAGACAACCCCATGAGGGAAAGGGTTAACAGCATCCTCAGGTAACAGCAAGGAGTAACACCTCTGCCAGCCCATAATGAGTCCAGCAGCCCCTTGAAGGCTCTCCTGTGGCATCGCAGTTTCAACACCAAGGAGCTGTTGGGAGCCCGGGGGTTTCCAGGGCTTCTCTGCAATAACATCGCTCTCGCCTGTACACTTGACTCCCCGTGTTCTTTGGTTGAAGGACAACAGCAAGAAGGAGACATGGTTGCTACATTATCAGAACACAGAGGGCTTTGCTGCCAGCTGCTTGGTACTTGGATTTAAACTGCACCCCAGTATAGGAACAGTGTCAGGCGCCACCTGCAGCCATCCCATTTTGTACTAAGCTGATGCTGTCTCAAAAGGTTTAGCGTTGTTTTAGAGCGGACTCTGAGTACAATTCCCATTTTGGCATAATTACCCCTACTGGTGCAAGCATGTATAAATCCCAATTTTTCTGAGTCCCCACGTAAACCTGATGCCTCCCCTTCGAGATGAATTACGGGCCAAGAAGATGTCATTAAAACAAAAGAAGAGGAAAACAAGCAGTAAAACATGTTAAATGCCTGCTTGCTATGTCAGGAACTGTAGAGACAGAGACCCTACCTGAAATAAAGGAACCCATTTCCAATAAATAAACTATCCATGTGCTGAAATGAGCTCAGAAAAGATGACTTTTACACCCATATATAAAAACGTGTCCTACTTTTTCTAAACACGAAAAAATAATCTTGATGCAAAAGGGGCAATACAAACATTGTAAATTCTATTTCCTGCTCTTCACCCTTCCCAAAGAAATGTAAGCCTTGTTTGTAAGTAAAGGTGCTTGTACATATCCATGTCTGCTAAGCAAAACGCATAATCATTAGAACTAGTCTAATTTCAGTAAAAAGAATATTCTGCCAGTCACAAATTTATTCCTTATGATTTACAGCTCCATGGTTTTGTCTTCAAGTGAAATATTTAATTTCTTCTTATACTGAAGCATCAAAACCACATAATTAATATGTAGTCAGGCTAATACTTAAACGCTATAAATCAGAAGCATTATATAAACAAAAGTGTCGTCTTGAACAAGATTGGGAATGCACAAAACTACTTATTTCCCACTTTTATAACGATGCAGTGACTCAGAGCAGATAGAAAATGATTAGTTTTCCTTCCAAAGTAGGAAATATTGCTTCCATCTGTAAAGTATAATATTGTGATGTCATAAAGTTTTCCTAAACACTGAATTTGCCCTTATTTCCTCTCAATCATTTTAAAAGAACTGCTCTCTCTTATAGAGCTTGGATTTAAATCACAATAACACACCAAGAAGATGAACGACAGTGCTATTGGATATGGCTAAAATTGGATCCTTCAGCACAGGTGAATGATGAGACAGCGCTTCTCCTCTTGATGTATTTTCTCCTTCTATTAGTTTCCTTCCATAGCTGGGATTTCAGTTTGAATTTTAATGTATGCGGTTGCAGCTAATCTTAGTGTCTTATTTTTTTCCAGCACCCTCTTATTGTATAGACAATTCATTCTCCAAAGCAGTAATGCACTGAGGCTTGTGACTGCCCAAGAGATAAAGCAATTCAGAATAAAGTTAGAGCCGGCTCTGAAGTATGGCGAATACAACAGGTCAATATCTTCAGAAACAATGCCTTGCCATACAAAAAATGCACACATTTAGATCATCTCGCATTCATTTACTCTGATGGTTTCCATTTCAGACAATATTGTCTCTATTAAGCCACCAGGGAAACATGATGGGTATATCCAAATTCATAGTTTCAGATTTTATTGAAAGGGCAAATTGCAGAGTATTTCCTGGTCTACAGAATCCACCACAGATGCACACAATCCAAATTGCAATCAATGCGAGTACTTAAGCGTAAGCACTCAGATGATACGCCCCAAAGCCAGTTGTTCTCATGAAACCTTTCAGAAAAAAGAAATTGGTTAACTATTTTTCTAGGAAGCAATTTTTCTCATGTGACTTCCACAGTGCTCTTGTTTCACATTTCTATCTAAAGGCCAGATGAGCTTGCATAACTTCTATTCCTACTTAATTCTGGAAAAGCAAAGATGTAACATTTATTACAAAAGGTTATAGACATACTTGCCTTATCTAAGGTTGGGTATAAAAGTCGGGGTAAAGGTTTGAGAGTATTTTTAATAAAAATGAAGCCACTCAGCCTCTGCGTACTCATCTGTAAAATATCTATATAGTATGAGCTGAACCCTGCTTTCTCCTCCTAAAATGTGAACATAATGGAGCAAGGTCCCAAGGAAAGAGATGGAGGATTTGAAGGGCATCAGGCAGCTTTGTTCCACGTGAAATAATTATTTCAACTGTTTGGGCACGTGAAGAGTGAATCTGGTGGAATTTCTGAAGTACTCACTTTCTCATTGAGCAGTATAAGTCCAAGCAGCGGTCTTGACACAGACCATTGGTTTCTGCAGTCTTCAAAAATGATGGTGTTCATTAGGATTGACATCATCTGAAAGAAAATTCAGACAGTTTACATCAATATGGATAGTGTTGTTATACTATGGGACGTGGTGAGAAGGAAAAATCAATGAAACCTCTACGAAGCATGCCAAAATCACTGAGATTTCATGTATGAGCATGGTATTACAGAAGTCATTTTTCCAAACAAATATTTCTATAACCAAAACTGGTGAAGAAAGTTAAAGAAAATGAATGTCAAGGCTCGGCTCTGAAAAAAAAGTTGAAGTTAAAAAAAATACAAATTGAGATTTAGAGCTGTGTTAATTTAAGGTACAGGCTTTGGATTTACTACAGGGATTTGCCCTGTTGTCACACTACTTCTAGGAGAGCGATACATGCGTGACCAGTGACCTGGATTAGGGTCAGATTAATCCTGAGCTGCTCTTCAAGATTCTGTTTTTTCTTTCACATCCATCTTTCTTCGTGTATGACACTGCAAGGCATGTGAAGGGAACACTCCCTGTTTTGACGAAGGCACTCCTGATCACAGCAAGACGTCTATAAACCTATATCATTTTCATCGTAGTCACAAAGCCAGCCTCTGATTTTAGGCATTTCGCTTTACTTCTGTGACTTACTTTACGGAGCTCTACAGCAGGGATAAAGCCACTTCATCAACTTTATAAAGCACTGAGATCTATCAACACATACAATTAAGTTCTGCTGGCACCCAAAGTGAAGGTACATAATTCACTTGGCTCGTTGGCTGGCACGTAACCAGAGCCTTCAGCTAACGCCACACAGAGTATTCTCCCTCTGAGGCTTCTTCTGGTCTTGCTGTGCATCTTCACCTCTGGTGCGTGCAGCTAGGATGGGTAGGACTTATTTTAGGGATTGGCACAATTTTTGTAAAAAGAAATTACAAAAATCCATTTAAAGATAAAATAAGATATCCTTGAGATACGTTAGTCCAAAATGCCAAAGGCCATAACATACATAAACCTAAGAACATTACTCAGAGATTAAACAGAGTGCGAATTTGTAAAATGTCACCGGTAAATAGTTTGACTCACATTTATAAAATATCTATACCCTACAACCAAACATAGAGGAAGTAAAAAAATCATTAAACCCTTTCTCCTAGGCCAATGAGCAGCTATGAGCAGGGTCTCCAGAGAGCTGCCACACTGCAAACTAGGCTGTAATAACTGACCAAGGCGCAGTCAAACAGCATGTTTCACTAAATGAAAAAGACGAAGCCTAGCACTACAAATCACCTGGAACAGAGATATCCACAAATCATTTGAGCTTTCAGATTAGGAACACACGGGTTGGCGTGGGAAAGGCCAGTTCTTCATCTCACTTCACAGTTTATCTATCAGGCAAACCATTTTCCATTACTCACAGGACAAAACCAGTTCTATATTGCTTTGGAACCAATGCAAACAATTCTGAACTTCTGCATGAGCACTAATAGGGGCTTGTTTTCCAAACATGAAGAATAATTATAACTTCTTATAATTCATTCATTGCCAGGTTTTCATCTCCATAGCTTGCAACAAAGCCAGCTGTTAAGACAGAAGAATTTTTAAAAGTAATTAAACAAACTTACTCAAGTTGTGATTGACACGCAGTGACACAGCACTTTTTCTAAGAAATATGGGTCTGCATGGAGAGAGACTTTCAATGTGATGCTTCACCTATAAAGGGCACGCTCAGAGACAGGTCCACAACTGACCCAGAGGGAAAGTGCCACCTCTTCAAACTCCAGCTCTATCAAACAGCTCATAAGGATGTCTTTAAGGTCTCCAGCCCAGAATTGCTGCTCAATTGCAAATGAACTGCAAAGCAAATATGAAAGTTTTTTACCTAAATATGGCAAGTGACCAAAAATGGGCATAGATATGAAACTGGGTGCGAAGTATCTAGAAATCCTATCCTGTCTTTGCACATGTCTTACACAACCAGCTCCTTGCAAAGTTTAAAAAAAAAAATAAAACAAGGTGCAGCTCAGCATTAAGAGTTGCATGTATAAAATCAGGGCAAACCTATCTATCTATGATATCAAGACTTCTGTTGGAGGTTGTCAGGAAAGCATTATGGCATGGGCAGAAGATAATTTGACTCTGTTGCAATCAGGAGAACCAGGTCGACCCATGCAGGACAGAATTTCTAGATACTTCGCACCCAGTTTCATATCTATGCCCATTTTTATTGTTCCCTCGAGTTGTTCAGGTCATGAAGGAACTGACACTCTTCAAGCATCTGAAGGAGGCTCTGAAATAATGTGCCGCCTTCTTCATATTTCATTGTCTGACATGTATGTAAATATATTTGTATTTATGATGGTAACATGTACAGACATGATAACCGCAATTTTCTGAAGATAAGACCTTGCCCAGTAACACCTACAAATGATGAGAAAAACGCAGTTCCATGGCCAGCACCGCTGCCCAGAGCCACCCCGCTCACTGCCCGGCCATCAGCTGGACCCAGCACAAGTGTCCAGTGTCCAGCAGCAGCTGCACCATCTGTATTTTTATTTAACCTCTTTTGAGAGCTCCAAAGCATTTCCCAGATGCCACTTAGCTTCAAAGTGTGCCACTGAGATACACCAGCATCACCACCCCATCTTACAGAGGGGCTGACTGAGGAACAAGGTCTGTATGCAAAGCCACGGTGACACAGACCAAGCCAGGGACACCCCCTCAGCTCCTCCCAGCCACCACCAGCCTTGGTCATGCTGTTGCTGGAGACCTGCCGTCCCTCTCACCGGGCAGCAGAAGCAGCTGGTGGGGTTCAGGTGGACTTGCATGTATTCAGCAGGTGGGTGTCAGAGGGAGACCCCCGCTATGGTACAGCCTCCTCGCTCCACCTGTGCCCAGAGGTCTCATCGTCTCACCGGAGATCACACAGCAACTCTATGGCAAAACACAGCACAGAGGGAGGACTGATCAAACAGAGAGATTTTATGTTTTCTAGAGGGAAAACACCCTATTGGTAAAAACAGAAACATTTTGCTTCAGGAAAACAACCTCTCAGCTCCTGCCACGGACCCCCCGCAGCCCGGCAGCTGCCTGTGGCGTGGGGCAGGCTCCAGCCCTCTCTGACTCTGGCAGAACACAAGGTCTCGGGGTGGGGAGAGAGAAAAAGGAAGGGGGTGGGGGAACAGACAATCCATTTACTACTTAGTTCAAAACAGCAACCTTGCCTCTGTTCTCTTATCTTAAACACAGGGCATCACTTTATCTGGTTCAATAATGTTTCTCCTGACACATTTGTTCTTTACAAAAGGAACTATTGACGGAACAGGCACGGACAAAGAGCTGTTCTTCCAATAAATTAATTCTTCAGAGCCTCTCTTCCTTCAGAGCCTCTTTCTTTCTTGGGTGGCGGAGGAAAACATTGGTCAAGATCACCCTCATTATGAAATTTTTTTCTAAAGAAAGCTGGAAAAGAAGGTGCCTTGCCATTAGAAAGGTTTTTTTTGCTGCTCCATTTTTTGCATCATTGCAGGTCCCGTAACTCATTTCTCTCTCCCATATGTTGGGATGAATACTTTATTTTGCTGCAACTGATCACTTTTTAACATAAAGAACATTATGTTAACACTGGAGACCGCAGTATGTATTCCTTTACAAAAGATTTAGAATGGTTTAAGAACATCCACAGCTTTCAACCAAACACTTGGCTGGTAAGAACACTTCTTTTTTTCCATACAGATCTGAAAAAGATTCAGATTTTCATTGTTTAGCATATGAAACTCGGTAGGTTTTTACAGCTCTAGATTCAGACAGTCCACTCTTAATTTAGGAGCTGTGATTACTAATTCAAATGTCCTTTGGAGTTCTCAGTTCTTTCATCATCATTTCTTCCTACATCAATAAATGGATCATGATTTACTAGTAATATTAGGACGATTTAAATGGTCCAAGATTATTAAATATCTTAAATTTTAATCTGTTGTTCTAAAATATTTATTTTACTAGAGAGTCTAACTTTCACATCGATATTTTCCATGTTCACAGGTAAAATTTCCAGATGAGATAAGAAAACTAAAGCCTTTATTTATTACGAAAGTGAGAACCAGCCCACTGTTCCAGAACTAAAAATACCCAACTGTCAGAAACAGCAAATCAGTTGAGATTTGCAACATGTAAGAGTTTAAGAATCACGCGCCTTGCTCCCCTGCATTATGAAATGACATGAGACCAACACAGAGCTTTAAACAAGCTGTTCGGAGCAGCAGAAGCACCGAAGGTCAATGGGGGCAGCCTCAACCTCCAGCACCCAGTAACGGGCCGAGTCCCAGTACGGCAGCTTTCCTTCTGGACACCCTCTCAACTCTCTCCCGTCCTGTTGCGGATGTTCATCACATGTATAGGAAGAGGGGAGGGGTTGTGGAAGGAGGGAGGGCAGGCGAGAGGGAAGAGGGCATCAGGCAGAAAACAGTCCCTGAAACTGGGCTAAACACAACTGCAGAGCAGCCCTTCTGCTCCGAGCCTCCTCCGCTACCCTCAGACCAGGCTTTTCTTTCAGCCCATATAGGCTAGATTCCTCCAGATCTCCGTTCACAGAACATAGCATTTCACCCAATTTATATTCCACCAGATGTATTATTTTTAAAAAAAATCATTAATAACTAAAATTTCATGATTCAACAGTTGAAGCTTAAAATAGTGAGGGACCCAATCTTGTATCTCCATTTGGAGCAGTTCTGCTAGGACTGGCCTTTTATGAAAAATTAAGGTATAAATGTCTAAAAAAACCCAGTCCTGGTATCAGGACAAGGCACCTGAGTGACACACTGCATACCATGAGCTAAGCACATGCCTGCAGCTGATGGCCTGAAATATGATTTAAGTGTACCTTTCCCAGGGTATTCCTATCCCTTCTACGTTATGTCCTGCTGGGAGAGTCTTTCCTCCCAGTGTTCAGAAGGGATGGCAAAGGGATAGCTATGAACGTGCTTGACCAACCTGAT